>NW_008669047.1:12692-26044 GCF_000695815.1 Acanthisitta chloris
TTGGAGTTGGAGCTGCCAAGTGCTGTGGAAACTTCTCAGTTGTATATTGACTTGTCAGCACTCTCTAGTAAGCCTTGGCTACAGGAAAACCTTGTGATATACTGCACTAAAATTTCAGTCAGTTAAAGCATTAGGCTTTGAATGTGTTTATTGCTCTGAATAGTTGCTAACTAATGCAGGACTGGAGGGATGAATGAAGTGGTACTACTTTTACTAGCAGAATAGTAGCAGCTGTGTGTCCCGTTAGGCACAGTCTTGTTTACTTTATACACATGAATTTGTTGACCTCACCAGAGCTCTTAACCTTGCTAGGGCTACTAATCTCTGTAATGTCTGCAAGATTTGGCTTAATTTTGGCATGGAAATATGCAAACCAAATGAATCAAACTCTGAGTCATCACTTTTTACAGTAAACATTCAGACCTAATCCCACAGTCTACATGCTTGGCTGATGATTGCCCGAGAATTTGTAGTATCTGATCCATGCTTTGGGAATCCTCACTTCTTAAGTGAGGCAGAGACTGTTTTGAATCAAATGTAATGCAGAGTATACCGAAGCAAAACAGGAACTGTCACTTGATTCGGATGCAGCTCACAAAATTAGTCTAGGTTGCAGTCAGGATTATGCACACATTGCAGAATGTTTCACTAGTACTCAAGATGCCTTGTGAAAACTGTAGTGGTGATGTTTTCAGTTCATTATCTGTTGTTTCCTTTTTTGCATTTAGCATAACTAAAGCGTGGTACAATAAACTGAAGCATGGTGCAAGGCACTGAATTGGGGAGCTAACGGTGAATGTCATGTTCATGTTTGCACTATAAAATGCAAAAGCATAGATGTAGTAACCACAAGGCTCTTTTCTATATTTTAATCTTTTAAACCTTTGAAATGTTGGTGTGCTTGAAGTGGCTTCTAAATCCATTGGTTAGCCTGTGCTGTCTCGTATTGTGTTCAAAATCATAGTAGATAAAGGAAGAGTGATCAGAAAGCTTAATGCAGTCAGAGCGTCACAACCTGTTATGTAAAGCAACATTTGGCAGGGCCTTCCCAGCTGCTGTAAATGAATGTTAACAGCTTTTTATCATCTGCTTTCACTGTCTTTATTACATAATCTGAATATTTATGACCCTATTAATATGTTTAGCTGTGAAATTGCAATATTGATGGAATGAAGGTTCCATAGAATATTGAACAATGAGAATGATTTTTTTGTTTCATGAACAAAAGTTATGTTAATATTAAAAAGTTTTGAGTTCATATTTCAAAGAAGTTTGCTGAATTGCCTTATAGGTGTATTATTTATTCCCTAAATTATTTATTTCCCTAAACATTGTCATAGAAAAGTATTTTGGTGACCAGATTGTGTTGCTAAAAATCATGTGTGTCTATGTGTGCATATAATACAGAGCACTGACCACAAAGTGCTGATTTAAAAAAAATTTGTAGTCCAAGTCCCTGAATTCATAATGGTGATACTCTGTAGTATTGAACAAACAGAGCCAACCTAGGCCAGATCCAGTTTAACAGAATCACTTCCATCCAGAGAGCTGCTTCAGGTAGGATCCTGGGGCAAGCTGTGGGCCAAGTTGTTATTACAATGAATTTTTTCTTTTGGTGACCAAAATCTTGCTTTCTGCCTCACTTCCTCACAAATCTACCTGCCCATCTTCTGTTGTGACTAGCTATACTGTTGTCTCATGACCTGAAATGCATACCATGTAATTAAGGTATGTGTGCACCACATTACATGTCTGGAGACTGGTTGGTGATGCTGTCCTGTTACTGAACGTGCACTTGCCTGTATCATGTTTGTGCTTTGAATTATGTGTAGGAAGGTAATATGCTTGGTCAAGAGATGAGTGAGGTGCTGTAAGGCATTCCCTTGGGAGTCTCTTAGATTATATTTTGTCCCCAAACAGAACTGAACACCACCATTTCAACAGTCAACTGCAAATTTCTAAGGAGGTATGTTCAGTGTCTTGACATTGTTGTTTTCAATGGCTCCCACCTATAGAATTTACAAGTGATGTTGGTATTGTGGTTCTTGATCATCCTGCTGGCTAAATGGCTCAGTTAGCTGCAGGCTTATGTTTATGGGTTGCCTATGAAAAGCCAAGCTGGAAAAGTAAGTTTTGCATTTATTTTGTCTGGGATGAAGTTGTTGGTCGCTTTTATCTTTGAGTGCAAAATCTATAGCCTGTCTGATAGCTGTGGTCCTAAATGTCTTTCCACAGGGCTAGAATGTGGGGTGTGCAGCTGATTGTGGAGGTCCCTTTTGTTTCCAAAAGTCTCATGCGTGGTTGTGCAAATCCTGTGGTGTGTTCTGACACTGGCACTGTACCTAATTCTGAGAAACTCTTGTCTCTTAATGGTCTGTACTTCCACCCTCTCCACAGTTCAGACCTCACGAGCTCGTACGGGAGGCAGCTGCACGTGACTCAAAGTGTACAAAATCTTAGAAATGTAAGGATGAGTGGGTACAGGGTGTGGAGTGTGAGAGTCAGAAAGAAAGTTTAGATTAACACATCTTTTTAATAGTATTTTGTCCCAAGCAAGATTGTTATAGTTACTGCAGAACTCCAAATGGACTCGCTTCCCTTGTGTGTATTAGAGATTTAAATATGTATTGTTCTTCTGGGCAGTAGTATTGAGCAGTCAAGTAAGGGCCATAATAGAACAAGGAAACCTTTCATTAGGACGGGAGTTTCAATTGCATTCTCTTTTGCTTTGTGTAAGAGAAATTTGCATTAAATCAGATATATAAAACAATGGATGGGGTGAAGGAAGTTTGGAAGAAGCACATCTGTTTACAAAGTTAAGTGCCGAGTTTACAATAAGCCAGTAATTCTTACTTGGGAAGCTCCTAAAATAAGATTCTCCTTCTCCCCATTCCTGAGCATCTGAGTTAAGATATATTAAGGAGATGTTTTTCAGCTTACTCAGTGGTTTGGGGTTTTCTTGTTCACTTTAGTTTTTCATACAGGAAATACCTTTATTGCAATGTAAAATTAATAGCAGTGTTTATATTACTACAATATTTTGGGTTAGGTTGCATTGTAATTGCATTTTTCCCTTATCTTTATGCTTAGTTTGTGTGATCTAAACACAATGCAGTATTTCCTTTAAACCTGAAGAATGGTATGTTCTGGGGTGCACTTTGCTCTATGTCATTGAGGTCTTGAAGTCAATAGCCTTCTGTGCAGCCTCAGCAACTTGCCAATGTGCAATAAACTATAAAACTAGGACCTCTAAGGCACAATATGTAGTAGCTTCAAGGGCTTCTTAATTTGTCTCTGAAATGACCTTTGGCAAAAAACCCAAACTATAGTCTCCTCAACAGATACTGGTAAGAGGAAACCTAGCAGATTTGAAACTGGTTTTCTTTTGCACTGGTTCATCTAATGCTTGCTGGCTTATTATGTGTGATGAGACAATGGAATAATCTTCAGTCTTAAATGAATTTTTTAAAGGAACTCCTCAAAAATATGGTGTTGATGACGCTTTAGCTGTGTGTCCTATGCCTGTCCTCTGGAGTTTAAATACCAAATGCAACAATGGCAAAAGACTGCTGTTATCTCAGAAACAATGGATTCTACTCCATGTTTGCTTAGAAGAGCTCTGGGACATGGCTCAAGATAGTCCATTTCCCTAATTACCTCTCTCTCTCTGGGTATTTTACAGCCTTCTGCTGTTGCCTATCAAGGGAGTACTTTCCAGAGCAAAATCCATATCCCTTTAAAGGACCTAACCAAAACTTGCTGAATTCAGAAGCAAGCAGCAAGACTTTATTGGACTTTTGGTCAGGCATTTGGAAAGGATGTGATCTTCCTTGTTCAAAATTCTATTTTGTTGACTATTTTAGAAATACAGTGTTCCAGTTTTACTTGGTGAGCAGTAAACTCCATTTTAAGTGCAGAACATGGTGAATCTTACCTGTGGAGGTGCAAATGATACTTCACAGTAGCAATATACTTGGAACTTATTTAAATCTCCTGCCCTATTCCACATCTTGCATCCCCTTTACTGTATCCCATATGAGTAATTTATTTGCTGAATAAAGCTATATTCCTCCCTCCCCTTGGAACAACCTCAACTGGCATGTGGGTTTCTTTACCAGGAAGGAGAGGCAGGGACATTGTGTTGCATTTATAGAATTTGCTACTAAATGGCTCTTCCTGTTGCTTGACTTGATCATGACTAGTTCTTGTTTGTCACAAGTATCAGTACAGTAATTTCATGTAAGGGAATAACCTAGAGTGGAAATTTAGGAGTTTTTTTTTTCCTGAATATCAGTTAGTGCCCATTGCCTGCTGTTCTTTTCCTGGGCATCACTGAGAAGAGCCTGGCTCCATCTTCTCTCTTTCATCCTTCTGTCCCGTTGGTTTTTTTTACTCCTTGTTAAGATACACTTTGAACCGTCTCTTCTTCAGGATGAACCATGCTTTAATCATGTTTGTGCTTTAATCACGTTTGTGGTCTTTGCTGAACTCACTCTAGTATGCCTATTGTACTGTGGAGCCCAGAACTGGACGCAGCACTGTGGATGAGATCTCACCAGTGCTGAGTAGAGACAAGAAATCACCTTCCTCGACCTGCTGTCAGCACCTTCCTAGTGCAACCCAGGAGACTCTTGGCCTTCTTTGCCACAAGGACACGTTATGGACATATGATTGACTTAGTGTCCATCAAGACTTCTTTTGCCAAGCTGTTTCCCAGCCAGTACTGTGTACTTGTACCTGGGCTTATCCCTTTGCAGGTACAGGACTTTGAATTTCCCTTCAGTAAATATCTTGAGGTTCCCATCTGTCCATTTCTCCAGCCTGTTTAGGTCCCGTTGAATGGCAGCACAACCATATGATGTATCAACTTGCTCTTCTTAGTTTTGTGTTGTCTGTAGACTTGCTGAGAATGAACTCTGAGCAATCATTCAGGTCATTAATGAAGGTGTTAAAGAGTATCAGTATCAGCCCCTGGGGTATGGCACTAATGACTAGCCTCCAGCTGGACTTCTTACTGCTGATCATAAACTTTTGAGATTGACAGATAATCAGTTTTAAATCCACTTCAGTGTTCATTCATTTAGCCCATGTTTCTCTCAGTTTTTCCATGTGGGTATTGTAGGGGAACAGTGCTGAAAGCTTTAGTAAAGTTGTGATACACAATATACACTTTTCTTCCCTCATCTTCCAAGGAAATCATCTTATTGGAGAAGGCTATCAGGTCAGTCCAGTTGTTTTCTGAATACATACTGACTTCTTGAAATTACCCTTTTGTCCTTAATATGTTTGGAAACCATTTCCAAAATTACTTGCTCCTTCACTTTCCCTGAGGTCCTGGTGAAACTGGATGAACTGTAGTTTCTGGATCCTTTTGCTTGAGGATAGATGGTGCAGTTGCTTTTTTCTAGTCCTGAGGAATCTTTCCTGATAGCTATGACTTTGTGAAGATATTAGAGGGTGTCCTTGTAATGGTATTAACAAGCTCTCTTAGCATTCATGGGTATTTCCAATCAGGTCTAGTGGACTTAGATGTGTCCAGTTTGCATATTTGCTAGGTTAATCTTCTTGTACCAAGGGTAAGGCTTGCTTCTGGCATTCCTATAGATCTCAGCAACTTGAAAATGCCAATGGCAAACCTTGCCACTCAAGTCCAAAGTGAAGGTGTCATTGAGCATCTCAGCATTTTCTCTGTCCTTTGTCACCATGTTCTCTGTTCCATTTGGCAGTGGCCCCACAATTTTTCCTCATCTTCCTTTTGTTGTTGACACAACAGGCTGAAGGCACATAATGTCTTGATGGACATCAGTGACAAGCAGTGTCCCTCAGGGCTCCATACTGGGACCAGTGTTATTTAATATCAGGTGCTGGTGGATGAGAGGCTGGACATGAGCCGGCAATGTGCACTCGGAGCCCAGAAAGCCAGCCATGTCCTGGACTGCATCAAAAGTAGTATGGCCAGCAGGTTAGGGGAGGTGATTCTGCATCCAGCTCTGGGGTTCCTAGCACAGAGAGGACACCAACTGGTTGGTGCAAGTCCAGAGGAGGGCCACAAAGGTGATTAGAGGGGTGGAGCACCTCTACTATGAGGGAAGGCTAAGAGAATTGGGATTGTTCAGCCTGAAGAGAAGTCTTTGAGGTGACCTAATTGTAGCCTTCCAGTACTTGAAGGGAGCCTGCAAGAAAGGTGAAGAGAGACTTGTTATAAGGGCGTGTAGTGACTTAGATTATATAATTAAAACAACCAGGAAAATACTAGTATATAGCTATGAAAGTTATATACTGCAGTGATACTAATTATTTTGTGAATTAACTTTTTTGGTTAAGCAGTAATATTCATCTCTAAACTCTATTAACCAGTCTTGCACTGAGTAATTTTAGAATAAATTCCACAGGGTGGATATGGTACAAGAATGTCCCTTGGTCAGTGACATATGCTGACTATAGCCTTTGAAAGAGTTTAATTTGTGAACCAAAAAAAAAACCCAAAAAGGTGTATGTTCCATTTTAATTGAACCCTTGACATTCGTGCCGACAAACCAAATGAAAATGGACACTATACAACTTGTCAGCAAATTGCAAGCTATCAGTCACAGCTAGGGATGAAAGCTAGCATGACCTACATCTGTCGTGTTGCTACAATGGTGCCGGCATTACAGTCCCATTGTTTAGGTTTAGGGTCAAGCCTGTTGAGACCTCTTTTTATTCAGCTTTGAATGTATCCATTTTCACTAAGTTTTTCAAAGCCGTATGAAAGACTCAGCAGGGCAAGATATGGCAGTGCTGAACCTAAGTTAGTCTTGCAGCTATCAAACTGCCTCGTAGTCACAGATGGTCACTGCGATTGTCCACACCAATCTACTGCTGGAGCTGCTATTGAAAGGGCACAAAACTGATGGTACAAAGGGACACCTTTTTTCCTGCCAGTAAATGAAGCTAGTGTTACTCTGAGTTGGCATTGTCACAGGTTTTGTGCAGGAGAAGAATGGTTGTTGACAAACCAGTTTCCATGCTTAAAAATGCTACTCTTATTCCTAAACTTAGACATCTTTCCTTGGCTGAGTGACTAATATCGGAGTGGCATTTTGCAGACTATTTTTATTGATTATTTGGATGATGGCTGTACTGGGAGGTCTAGTGCCGACAGCAGTAGGTGCAAGCTGGTTTAACATGCTAAAGAAGTCATGCTTCTCTTTCATAATTCCATTAGAAGAAAATCTCTTTGACTGTAAACTGCTAAAAACATTGGAGGCCTTACCACGTTTCTGTGTTTAATCTTCAAATGTTAGTGTCATTGAATAGATTGAAGGAGCTTGGGCAGTTCCTGGTACCTCTGGACCAGCAGTACCTTCTTTGTCTGGTTTTCAGTACAGCTGTAAGTTAGATGGAACAGCATATCCAAACAGACTGTTAAAAGGTCTAAGCGGTTAGGTGTGGTTTGTTTGGTGGTGCTTTCTTTTTAGCCTTATATTACAGTTAAAGGAAAAGCTATCCTATGAGTTATCCTACAGGTGTTAAGGTATTAAATAAATTGTACTGGCTGCATAAACTATATTGAAGTTTAATATAACAGCAGTATCCTGAAAAAAATGAATGTAGAGGCTTAGGATTTGGATGCCTGAAGAGAAATCTTTCTCCCTTGTTGAGGAGTTACTACTCTACACTTCAGGGCAAAGCCAATGTGTTGCTGCTGTTCTCACTGCAAAATTAACCTTGTTTACATTGTCCCAGTGTCGTAGGAATATTCTGCGAATTACCTACTTAAATGCCCAAAGAGATTGTTTGTACTTCCTAGTATTTTAAAATGTCATTTTCTTATTTTATGCCATTTCTTTTAGAAGATACTTATAAAATCAAGTTTGCAGTTCCATACACAGCAAACTCTACTGTAACTCTTTTGTAGATTGTAAAACGGCATCTGGATGTTCATGAACTCCAGAACAGTATAGGATTTTTTACCTTACCTGGTGATATAGCTGAAAGCACCTGCATCACCTTTAGAGAGAGGCGTCACGTTCTACGACAGAATTAAAACGCCTGGCAAGTGTTCTCTGATGGTTATTACCATCATCATTTCTTCAAGGCACCAATTTCCAATGACCTATCCTGCATTATGCCTTTTCTTCAGAAGAAAAGGAGAGATTCTACCCCAGGTAATTGCATCCACCCAGATCATTTTCATACTCTGGAAGCCTGAGGGATGTTTCAGCATTCTGACCTAGCAGGAGCTACACGATTCTAGACTTCATCAGCTTGGGGCTGTTGTTACGTGAGAGCTTTCAGTGTGAGGACTCTTGGGAGTTTGTGAACTAGTTCTAAGGGGGTCTGCAGTCAGAAAACTAGGAAGACAAACCTGTTGATAACAGGTTTATATTTGGTGTTTATGTAACTCTTCTGGAAAATATTTGTTCAGTTGCTCAACTCTAATGGGATTGAAATTTCAGTTGAGGGAATTGGCTTTGTTTAGTCTTGAGAAGAGGTGGCTCAGGGGTGACCACATTGTACTCTACGTCTAGCTGAAAGGGGGTTGTAGAGAGGTGGGGGATGGTCTCCTTTGCCATGCCTGCAGTGAGGGGACTAGAGGAAAAGGCCATAAGCTGAGACAGGAGAGGCTCAGATTAGGTATCAGAAATTTTATTTTTCACTCTTAAGGAGGTCGGGCACTGGAATAGGCTGCCCATCCCTGGAAGTGTTTAAGAGGTGCCTGGATCTGGTGCTGGAGAATATGGTTTAGAGGTTACAGCAGAGTGGCAGGTTAATAGTTGGACTTTATCTTGACGGTCTCTTCCAGCCTTGATGATTCTATGAAATATAGTGCAGCCAGGGTACTGCATATTGCTGTATGCCTCAGCCTACAATTAGTTGTAACTGCTAGGACCATTTTTCACTGCTCTGTGATGCCTACCTTCTTTTACATTTGGTCCTGTGTTTCAAAGGTGGCTGTTGCCACCCTTTTGCTTGAGGAATGCTGTCAGAGTCATTGCTGAGCTCTTCCACCTAACTTCTGAATCCATGAGCCCGCAGCCTGAGAAGCATGTGGCCTCTGCGGCTCCTCTGCCAAGAGCACTGAACTGACAGGTTTGTCTTTCTGTGCTGAATGGACCTTGCCCACTCTGAATCTCTCTGGCCATGGAGAGGTTAAGTGTTGGTTTTTGAATGTCTTCTTATGCTTTCAGGGTGTCTGCTAGTTATATAGTTCTGCATGACAAACTGCTGCTGCTTTTAAAGCCCCTTTCCCTCCATCCCTTGACTTCCTTTCAAAAATATGCAAAAAATGCAAATATTTCAGGTACTTCTCTGGTTATCAATGCAAACCTTTCAAGGCATTCTCCTGAGGGAAATTAGCGGCACCTTATTCATCAGTGTACTTGACAGTAATCTTGCAGGCACAGGGGAAAACTGTTTGCCTGTTTTACGAGTGGTTTGTATCAGGAAAAACTGGAATTTTCTTTCACTTTTTAGGCATATAATTACTTCCTAAATTGCTTACTAAGTTAAATGACTAATTACAACTGGAGCTTTGCATAAAACTGAGGAGTTGCAAAGAGTAAGAGGCTTACAGTAATACCTTGAAAGCAATACATTGCATGTTCAAAGCAGTACATTTGCAAGGAGGGCTGGAATTGGGCCCCACGTTTCCCAAAGAGATGGCCAAACCTCTGTGCTTTAGTTTTGTCAACCTTGCTGTGTGGTACTCTCTGTTTGAAAATAGTTGAAGTTTGTTTTTTTTAACTTTTAATTTTTTTTTAATGGTGGATTTTAACCTTAAAGCTGCTCAGTAGCTGTTTTTAAAGACATACGTTTTGAAAGTGTGTGATATAAAAATCTCAAAATCAAAAGGCACAGAGGAACTTCTAACTGCTTGAGCTGCATATGCTTAAAGTTTATGAAAAGAGGTATTCAGGGACAGGGTGCAGCATTGTGTCTCGCATCCTCAACGCAGCTGCTTAGCAGTGATAAGGAAGCAGTGCTCTATTCATGCTGACCTTGTTTCCAAAGAAGCCTTGTCCTATGAACTACTGAAAATAAGAATTTCCTGTGACATGCTGCTCATGTTGGCTTTTTAAAGGGGAGTAAAATGAAATCTCTGAGCACGACACATACTGTATCTAACCACACAGGATTTCCTGTGCTGGAATGGAAGCTTAGTGGAAACAACGTTTTTCTCTTCCTATTAATTCATTCAGAAAAAAAAGAGGTCAGCATCATGAATTGATATGGCTACAGTTGGTGTTAAAAGCTAAAGTGAGCAATTGCTAATGGATACATTGTGATGCCAAGAGGACTGCAAGGCAACATTTTTTCCCTTTAACATAATAAGGCACACACATACCCTGATTACACTTTTAAACTGTCATAAGAGAAGAGTTGTGCAATTAAAAATTCCATCTTGCTGAAGGTGAGAAAAATAATACATAGATGGCATTGGACTTCAGTGTCTTTTGGTAGCATGCTTTTGCACCATTCAGAGTTAATTAAGCTATTGATGAACTTTGGAAAGACACAGTGCACTTGGATTTTGTCTCTAAAAACATTGCTGAATCTGAAGAGGTTTGAAAATATTTATTTTTCCTTAAATTAAACATAATTTTATAATACTGTCGTTAAATAAAATTTGCAGTGTTTCTCCTGTCTGCTGCTCATTTGCAACGTTATCTTCCCGGTAGTGTTTCATTGGGTTTGACTGGTAAAGTCAGAGCTTCCTCCCATAACCACAGTGAAGTGTGGAGTTATGCAGTGGTTTTTGATAGGATAGAGTGCATATATTTTTAATCCTATTTAAAATATAATCATCCTGCTTTCAGTAGATCTTCAGAGAGTGAGCTAACAACCTGTACCTTTTCCTCATGTCTTGCCTGTGCTTAATGGCAAGTCATCTAGATGTGCTCGTACTGTGTTGTGGCACCATTCAAGCTCACTTTACTCCAGAGCAGAGCTGACGAAACAGCAAACTGACTATGCTGTCTTAATGGTGAACTCAGAGCTTGTTTGGTACTTCCTGGCTTGGGTTCAGTGCTTTAAAGTCATTAAGACATTTTTATTCTTCCTTTAATCCAAATTGTGGTCTGGTGTCATCATGGAATATGGGTAGGAGCGTGTTTACTGGCTCATGTTGCTTGTGTATACTCTGTGCAAGTCTTCTCCCCAACACAGTGTTTACACTGGAGAGTGATGATTTCATCTATAGTTTTTACTTTTACTCAAGTGATGTTATTTGTATTGCTTTAATGTCATTTGGATTTGCTGGGGCTCATGCCCATGCATTTTTACTTTTTTTCAACACCCAGAATGGTTCTGCTTCTGTCTAGCAATTCTGAGATGTCTTCTTTCAAAGAGCTCTGAAGGGGAAGAAGTCATCTCATGGCATACCTACAGCACTTCTGCTTGGTAGAGTCTCTGTACTACTTCATTTGCTTCCAGAATATTTATAGCCTAGTATTGCAGGGCCTCAGTGTCCTGAAAGCCAACAAATGGTATCTGCAGAAGGCCTCTGTATGGATGGACTCGACCTGCTTTTTAGCACAGTTCCATTTGCCATGTTTTCATGTTACACATACCAACCAGCACAGCAGCTGTTTCTATATAATATCTCTGCGGTTCAGTCTTTACTTGAGTTGGGATTTTCATTTGAATGTTACTGAGGGGATGCTTGGATGTTGGATGTCTCATTTAGTTGATTAAATTTTTTAATCTCAAAGCAAAATCATAGGAGGCAAACTATTAAGGAATCTTTGTGTATGTTTTTACACGAGGATTTCCTTTTGTGCCGCTTTACATATATTTTCATTGTGTAGTTATCGTGAAAGAACAGAACAGTACTCTGGAGGTACTGCAGACAAATGGGTACGTAAACAGTTTGCAGAAGCAAACAGAACTTGTAGATCAGAATGTTTCCACTCAATTGGATGATCTGTTAAATAAGGCAGAATTTAAAGGCACTTCTAAACAAAATGCAATGGGCTTTTTCCTCTTTCTCTTTCTTTCCATAATCCCTATCTTCTCCCTGGATAATTGTTTAAACAAGTGTTCTACTTATTACTGGAGTTGGGTATTTAAAGAGGGAATTTGATGGTTTTCATTTAGAGTTCACTGTAACACGCATATGCAACTATTTGTAGTTGCATAGAGAAGAAGTAGCATATATTTAAGAAATCTCTTTTGCTCAGAACACAAGGTATCACAGGCTTTTAAAGTGGCAGCAACTTAAAATACTGTGTATCTGGCAGCACATTTGACAACTGAGGTAATGTCTTTTATCTTTTCCTCAAAAGGATTTTTTACCTTTGGTTTTTATATCATATTACATGTTGTACTCTGAGGGTTGTAGCATACACTGTTCAGTCTGAGCAAGGCTGGAGGTGTGTTGACCTAGCTGGAATAGTTTGGCTACTTAGGGCAAGTCCTAGAAGTACTTCATTGAGAGGAATAAAGTTTTCTCAACCCTTCCAAGGGTCTTATTAGTTTCAGCACCATTTTCATGCTTCCTGTTTCTTTAGTCCCCAAAGGAATCACGTCTGTTTATCGGGTGAATATCCTTTTCTGAACAATATTTATGGTTTTGCACAACGTAACCAAAACTAAAATCCAGTATTTATGGATCTGCCATGCACTGCTTATCTCGGCCTACAATTTCTTTTACTTGGCAGGCACCTATAACAACACAGCTAAATTTCAGTAACAGGTTTTACCTAGTCTGTAGGAAACCTCTTGGTGCATTTATGCAGTATTTTCTGAACCTTTCCATCTAACTAAAATTTAGCTGTGCTAAGAAGACACTAGTAGCCTGTGTTTCAATTTATGGCTTCTGGGCTTCTGCCTGACAATTCTTTTGAAATTCTGCAAGCGGTGCCAGGCACAGCTTGGCATACTCTTATCTGAATTACAATTTGACTTTAGTGTAAAGTTTTGCAACTGTGTACTAAGATAGTGTGATAATTATGCTCTGTACCTGCCTTCAAGGAAGTAAAAGTAGTTTCAAAGTGACTGTTTGCCATTAGTAACAATCAGATAAGGTCCTAGAGTTGATAAAACCAAAAGGCTGAAATTACACAGTGTGTATAAACCTGCGTGTGTCCTACTGACTTAGAAGGAAATTCTGCTATACATTGCTTACCATGTGCATTAAATTTACGTAAGACACCAGTGGTTATTACCCTGGTTGTTGGCTGTTCTTTTAGTGCTGCTTAATGAATGAGTTGTGAAGAATGGCTTTGCATTTGCAGGTTGTGAATGAAACATTGGATTGCATACTAACATGGTGGCCTTCCTGTGTGTCATTTGGTTGCTCAGAGACAGTAACCACAGTTTCTTTTGATACTAAATTTAAATACATGCATTTCTTCGTGTGTGCAATC
>NW_008669048.1:0-784 GCF_000695815.1 Acanthisitta chloris
TCTCTTCCAACCTGTTTGATTCTATGACTCTATTATTCTATGACACTGTAGCTGTCCTCAACAGCTGCTTACAGACCTGCTTTCCTTCTGGTAGGAGTAGATTGTCTTTATTCAAGTCCATTCTGTCTCCTGCTTGGGAATGTGGGGACGTAGCTGGGATGGTCACAGCTGATTTGGAATAGCCAGAGGTCACCTGAAAGCTACCTGGAGCATCTGCTGAAGGAGGAATCACTTAGGGTGAAGAGGAAGGACAGAGCTGCTGGTGTCCAAGATAGTTCAGTGCAGCTCTGCTGATCACCATCCTGCTGCTTTCTCTGGAAAGACTGACCTTTTTGTAACCAAAGTTGCAAGCTTGCCTTGCTTTTTGTCCCTTCAGGGAGTTGTGTATTTTTTCCCCCCTTAGGGTGTTGTTGGTTCTAGCTGCACTGTGGCACATCCCAGCATCTGGCCAGCACGCACCAACCTGCACTGCAGTGCCAGCCATCTCCAAGGAAAGCTTTCACAGGAAAGCCACAGTCCTTCAGATGTCACTCACCACAATTTCAGATTTCTAAACAGAGCATTCTTCACTGTTCTTCAGCATTCCTTAATCAGATGAAACTGATTATTCGAAGGAAAAAGGATCTAGGGTGTATTCTACTATTTTGCATTCCAAGTATTTCTGCCAGGGTTTGTGGGTGATGACTTGTTCACTCTTGCTGTCCTGTGCTGGGTTAGGTAATTCCTTCCAAAAGAGCAGTAAATTATTTGTGCAGGGTATAAATCTTTGAGGAGGGCTGTTTTT
>NW_008669048.1:811-2770 GCF_000695815.1 Acanthisitta chloris
ATTAACTCACTTTTATTTTAATATTTCGTCTCCAGAGTGGATGCTTACCACTGTTCTCTCAGCAGCCTCCTGAAGCTTATCTGGTGTGTCCATTCCCTAGATGCATTTCACTGGACACAGAAACTCTTGGATGACAGAGAGTAACATCTAGACCAAACTATTCCCCTTCTGCCTTTGGATGTTTTCAGTGAGTCTTTCCCTCTTTTTCTGTTCTATTTTGTGGTTGCAAGATACCACTGTGGGATAATCTGACTTCCAAAAAAATCACATCAAAGTAGAGAGGGCATTGACACGATCTAGTGCTGGTAATAAACTTGGTTTGAGATGGATGCTGAACTCAATGACCTCCCAACATCCATTCCAGTCAGCATTTCTAGGAGTTTACCAACTCAGGTTAAAACAAATTAGTGGAAAAAATTCAAGCCATTTTACTGAGGGATGAGCATTCTGAGACAATCTAGCCTAAAATAAATCTACGTTTTTAGTCAAATTTCAGAGTGCAGAAGGGACAAATTAAATGTTATCTACTACAGTGAAAAAGCAAGGTGGTATGACAGCTGTGTGAGACATTCTTAGTTTTAGTCAGAACAGGTTTACCGGCTTTGTGTCAGAAAGAGTTTACCAGGATTTGCAGGTCCTAAAGTGTGGAAATGTTTGGATTTGAATAAATCTAACTTCCCCTCACCCAAATCCTCTTGTGAATCCAAGACAAGGTTCAGAATTGGGAGTCCTATAGATGTTTCTGTAGGTTCAGTTTACATGAGGATATAACCAATAATGAATAGTTTGAAGAAGAAGGATTATGGAAGATTATGGTGGGAAAGACTTTAGAGAACCACTAATTTCACCCACAAATTTGTGTTAATTAGTTTCAGAAAGCTAAACTGCTTATATGATTTTTGGATGACTGGTATGGTGAAAATTGTTGGTAACTGACCAGTTGTACATCATTAACACCTTCTCAAGTGGCTTATGTTGCATGGCTTGGCACTTTTGCATTTATTGATAGCAGTCAGGGAACCCAAATACATTCATTTTTCATCCCCTTTAACTGCTCTCTGGGATCAAGACCAACTAACATATCAAGTTAGGGCACAACAAAGTGTAAGGATAATCTTTGTGTTTCTTCCTGCATTTTCCCTGAAAAATTATTTTAAAGTTGTGATACTGAGAGTTAGTGCTCATTCGGTAGAAGACACATTAAAGGGTAATGCTAAATGCTTTGAAATTCTAGTATCTATGCAAAGAATTTAGCAAGAATATAAATCATTGCCATCTTTATAACAGCATAACTTGGTGATAGAAAATGTGTGAGGTGAGAATCAGGATCATACAACTTCCTCTTTGTGTAAATTTGGATGAAGTCCCAAATGCCCACACAGTTAGGCATGATTATCCTCGATTTGCTGTTTTGTGCAATTTCATTTGGCCAGCTCCATATTTAGCAGAAACTGGAGATGTTCCACTGAAGTCTTGTGGAGAATGCCAGATGATCAGAGCTCTGTAACACAAAAGAAACCTCAACACTTCTTGGAATGTATCAAGAGAGATCTCCCATCCCTCCCAAAACTCACATTACAATCTGGAAACAGTGCTAAGGATTTAATTTAGTAAGCTTCTTTCACAATAGCTCAACATGAAGACAATGGTGTCTTTCTACTATAATTTCATTCAAAACCCACTTTTTTTTCTCCATGAAACAGTAAGTTCTATGCAAATTCATTTTCTAGCACAGGCCTGGAGTAAACTCCCAGCTTTAATGAGAATGTTGCTACTGAAGTCAAGTGCAGAATTAATTTATGGACTGTGCTTGCATACTTGCATATGGATGAGAGCTACATTCAGAAACCTACACCCTTCCTTCCTTCCTTCCTTCCTTCCTTCCTCCCTTCCTCCCTTCCTCCCTCCCTTCCTCCCTTCCTCCCTTCCTTCCTTCCCTCCCTCCTTCCCTTCTTCCCC
>NW_008669048.1:2784-18522 GCF_000695815.1 Acanthisitta chloris
AACCTACGCCCTTCCGTCCTTCCTTCCTTCCTTCCTTCCTTCTGAAATTGCTTATCAGTCTGTAAATTCCAAATTCCCTTAGAAGAGTTTGTAAAACAAGACTTAAAAATATATGAAATACATCCCCAGCTCCCTAGGTACACATCTTGCTTGGCATACCATTATATCATTTTCTCTGTGTCTGCCATAAAAGGCAAGAACTTGAGTGTAGAAGTCAAGAGGCTGATGAATGTGTGTAATTTACTGAAACTGCTGGGCTAATCCCCTTCCCCCACCCTCTTGGCTGAGCTGTCAGAGCCATAAGCCAGCTGGATGAATTCTCCAAAAGGAGGAACAGATACCAGCACTCTGATAAGAAACAGAGCATTCACTTGTCCTAGTTACAGTCAGAGAACAATCAGCACCAGATCCGTTCCCTTGCCAAGAGGGTGACTTTCTTCTACGATAGATATGACCAGTATTATATTTAGCAGTAGGGCCAGATAGTTTGAAACATATGGAAGGACATCTAGTGGCATGTATTGTTTTTTATTTCTGGAACAAGGTTTTGTGTGTTGTGTGTGTAGTTTTCAATAGAGTCATTTGGACCCTGCATTACCCAGGTGAGGGAAAAAAGGCTTTCAGTAAATGAAATGCAGAATCACAGCCGAGTCAAGTTCATATTTATATCCTAGTGTGTCTTAATGCTGGTGGCAATAACAGAAAAGAGTGTATCTCAGGCTGTATTAAAATGGATTCTGGTGCCTAGATTAGAACTAAGGTATGGGCACCTTATGCCCATTGCAAAGCTGAGACCCTGAAACTTTCTGTATCTACAGCATACTTACAGATTCCTAAAAATCTTCTGCCCTTGATGCTGTTGTAATTCCCATGGTTCATAACATCATGTTCATGTCCATGTCAGATATAATAGAAATATATAACTCAAAATCTAAACAGCAAAGGGCATCCATAAACCATGAAATCCCAACCAACGGCACATGAAATTTATTTACATGTTTGCAGAAAATACCTTGTCTTCCAGAATGCAGCGTGGAGCAACAAGAGTGGCAGACATTTTTCTATATTAAAATAATTATGTGTAAGTATTAAATTGGGAGATAAAGGACAGTGTTCATTGCCTTCTATATAACAGCCTATCTGGATCACTTCTTCAAGAGCTGGAAGGCTTTGATCTAAATTACATTTACTTCGTGAGGCTTTTGAAGACGTGTTAGTAAGGACCCATTTCTTTTCTTACCCCGCTGCAGGCTGGAATGCTGTAGAAACTCTCTTCAGTCTTCTAGCTGAAGCTAAGCATTAGAAAGGAGTCCAAGAGGTATTGGTCCAGAAGAGGAAGTCCATGAGAAGCACAAAGAACAGAGGAAAGAAAAAAATGCTTCATCAGCTACAGAAAACGAATTGAACTTGTCATATTAGATTGATTTGACATACCATGTAGTAAAAATCATGAAGCACAGGAAATAATTGTTTGACAAATTTTGTTGATTTGTCATGTTTCTAGTTAACCTTCAATTATAGTCAGATATCTAACTACTAACCGTTTACCTATATTAGGTACATATTAGGGACAAAAGATGACTGGGAGTAGTCAGCATGGAGTTAGGAAGGAGAAGTCACTCCTAACAGATAGCCTTCTGTGATGAAATGTGTGGCTCTGTGGACAAGGGGAGACTAGTGGTTGCTGTTTGTCTTGATGTCGAAGAGGCTTTTGATACTGTCTCCTGCTGCATCCTATTAGGCTAGTTGCTGAAATATGGATTAGATAAGTGAATACTAATGTGGATTGAAATCTGACTGAAATTCTGCACTGAAAAGTTTTGATTGGTGGCATAAAGTCCAGTTGTACTAGTGATGTACACCAGGCATTGAAACTGGAACCAATGCTGATTAAAACCTTTGCCAAATAACTGGTACAGACAGCACCCTCACCAAGTTTGTAGATGACACACAAAAGGGAGGAGTGATTAACAAAGCAGATGGTCATGCTGCCGTTTAGAGGGACCTGGACAGGCTAGAGAAATGGTTTCAAAAGAATCTCATGAAGATCAGTAAAGGGAAATGCAAGGTCCTTCCCCTGGGGAGGAACAACCCCAGACACATGCTGGAAGCCTACCATCTGGAAACCAGTTCTACAAGGAAGGACGTGTGGATAGACACTGAACTGTTTGTGAGTCAGCAATGTGGCCTTGCAGCAAAGAGGTCAACAACTTCCTGAGAAGAGCACTGCTGGAAGGTTGAGGGAGAAGATCCTTCCCCTGTACTCAGCAGTAGTGAAGATATGTCTGGAGTGCTGGGCCCAGTTCTGAGCTTCTCAATACCGGAGACACATGGAGCTCCTAGCAGAGTCACTCTCAGAGCTACAAAACGGTTAAAGAAGTGGAGTAGCTCTGATACCTATCTGAGGATAGGCTCAGAGAATTGGGACTCTTCGGCCTGGGAAAAGGCTCCATGGAGCGGATAAAAAATCTTGGTTTTAAACTGTTTTGTAGTAAATACTCTTTTGTTCTTTACACAAAACAATGCCAATCTTAGCCCTAGCATCCTAGAGAAGCAGACTTTGCTGATTCAGTGCTGCACCATTTCCACATGACAAAAATCAACACCAGAATTTGAAAAGCCTTAAATAGCTCATCTGAATTATGGTTTTTAACATATGTTTTTGATCCTTGTCTCTTTCCAAGTTTCACAGAACATCAAAACTGATCATCAGGTTTTAACAGTAGCTTGTTAGTGTTCGGTGATCCTCCCTCCATCTCAAAAGGTGTCTGTAAAACAAGGGTCTGTAGCCACCAAATTTCAAGCTTGCCTCTTTGTTCTGGAGCTTTTGACCTCCTACCCAGAAGTGTGTGAGACCACCTGGCAATGATGAGCTGCTCATGTGCAGTCAGCCCTAGAAATGAACTCCTGCTAGGACAGAGGAGCATCTCATCATTCTACCTTAGAGCTGGAGACTCCTCTGGGAAGGGGACTCCCACTTCAGAACAGCTTCCAAGCTTTGCTAGATTTTGCTGTCACCAATTCTATGATTACTCACTCTAGAATTTTAGTAGAAAGTTTCTATCTCAAACATTTGGCAATACAAGTGAATTAAGAAAGAAATATGGGCATAATGACCAATAATAAAACCAGCCCTCAACCAACCGGCAACTTTTTCCTGCCTTGTGTAACCTAAGAGACAGACAGGGGTTGTTGCACAATGAATATTTTTATTTTCCTATCCAGGCTGTTCTAAACAAGCTGAAAAGAAATACAAAGTTCAGTTTTGAAGAAAATTTCTTCTTTCACTCATGACAAGGGGCCAAGGAAGTCCTGCCAGTATCTGTGTGAATCTGTCTCTGTAACTGTTCAGGCTGATCACAGAACTTCTGCTTGGAGAGGGAGTGTTTTTACTGTCGAAAAAAGTGCATCCATGTAAAATAAAATGTAAAATAACATACCTACTAGTGGCTTAGAGGTTGATCTTACTGTAATTTGGACAAGATAACCATTGCAGGTACTCTGAAACCAGCAGAAGGGCTAAAATAATCTTGACTTGAAGGGAATCAGTGCCTTTTTGGATCAGACAGTACTTCTCTGAGCTGCTCCAGATTTAAAGAAAAAGCATTTCTTCACCCAGGCAAGAGTCTTGGATGTTTTCTGGTCTATGTCCAGTGTCTCCTGACAGGTCTTCTCCTGCATGGCAAGACATCCCCATGTGCCAAGGCAAAGTTCCCATTAAATACCTCAGATCTGTAGACACCTGTATTGTACTAGCAGACGTTTTCTTCCACTGCTAAAACTAGCTTCTAACAGGAACAAGCTATGCTGATTAAAAGGCATTCATGTTGGTTTTGCATTTGGGTTCAGTTTTTTGACCAACATTCATAACATCTTTTCGGGCCCTGTGGTAACTGCCAGCACCAAGGAAGTTGCCGTCTTGAGAAAGTAAAGTAACAGAGAGACAGGTCTTGCTGCAAAGTTTACTGTTTAGGGTAAGTTATAGTAATACAACTTGGCTTCATGTAATACTTCAGGCTACTGCTGGGGTGTCTCTGGCATTAAGTAGTTCAGTGCCACTGGAATTATGTGAGAGAGCTGAAGGGAATCACAGAAACCTCTGAGGGATGTTGTGTCTGCTTTGTGAGGAGGAAGGTGGAAGAAGTGTCCTGATATGAGCAGTGAGGAGCTGAAACAGGAATGAAAACCGATTCCCATAAGCAACTGCCTTTCAAATTTCCTATTTGCTAGATCATAAGACTTTTGGCATAGGAGGATGTGGTTGAGACTGCGTCTGGGACACCATGCAATGGGATGAATAAGCAGCACAATCTTGCTAGGGGATTGAGCTCCTGCTAGGCAGCGCATCTGAGGTCAAAGATTGTATTTCAATTTGCCTGAAAACAAAACACCTGAGTTGGGTTACAAGTGAGTCTGAGGAAGAGGCTGGCTATATCTACCTTGTGTTTAGTGTGACAGGTATGAACAACCAAAAGTCCAGGACTGAGTCCTTAGGAGTTGGGGTCATGATAATGTTCTGACTATGGGAAAGAATGTGAAGTTAAACACAAATCTGATTTGTTTGTCAAAATATGACAGCATCTCTAGGAAACAAGGCTGTTGGAGAAAAATATTTGCATACATTTACATGGATGAGAGCTACTGTAGCTGCTCCAGTAAGAAACATGTTTTAAATTAAGAGTTGTCTGTTTACTTCATGAGAGTGTGGCATGGTGCAAATAATAAACTTATTGAAGACTTAAAGTGCTGCTTAACAAAGTACTTGGAGTCCTGACTATTTTTGGTATTCTCATCCTGCTGCTGCCCTGGAATCCACTCATAAAACAGTTTCACAGGAGCCTCTTTTTCTTTTATTTGCCTTTTGAGGTACAATTAATTCTTAGAAGAAAGTGTTCTGTGTTCAGATGTAAATCCACAAGTCCAAGTTTATTTCTGCCCCTTTAACAGATTAAATCATCTATCTGTATGTCTGCTTTTAGTCAGACAGTGCAAACCATGTTTAAATCATGCCAAATATATTTTTACAGACCTAGTTTGCTGGAAAGTTGCCAGAACCTCTTGTCTCATTTGAATATGATGTTGTGGGAAACAAACATGAGGAAGAGAAGCTTTGGAAGTTGAGATACTGCTAGGAGATTATGGGTAAAATTAGACCAATTTACAGAACATTCTAGACACATTTTTAGTCCTGAATATAACATGTCTCTACAAATGGGAGGTTACACAGCACACAATGAAAAATGTTTTCCTGACTAGAAGGTTTCATTTAGATCTGTGCCAAAAATAAAATGGTCTCTGATTTACAGTTCTGCTGGCTGAACAAATTGTTTGGTATGGAAACTTTGACAAACTTTTCTGGCCTTACTTTTCTCATTAGGCATCTTTCTCTGTCCCCTGAAAATACACTTCATGCTGAATTCAGCTTTCTTTATTCCTCCTTTCCTTTACTGCTGCTGAGTTTAATCTTTTCAACATGGTGAGCTAGGTTTTCGGCCATTATATCTGCTTTGGTCGGCAAAGTATTTTTTTCTCTCCAAGAGTAAGGCTTTTCCTCCTGTCTCTAAATCATTTTCCTTTATTTAGCACAACTCTTGGTAGTCCTTTTTTAAGGGCGAATATCTGTCTGTTTAAGGTCTTAGCGGTGTAGCTCCTGTTTAATGTCATCTACTTTTTGTGACTACCTTATCCCTGATCATATCCACCTCTGGACCACTGGTACCATTTAATGCTCCAGATAAGATTTCAAGGGGTCCCACGGTTTTACTCTGTTTTACCAATTGCTGTTTTGTTTCTGTACTCTAACATGGACACCCTCAGTTAGGACATACTCGTTCATGCTGCTGTTACTGAAGTCATCACAATACCCAGTGCAGAGTCACAGTACAGATCTGAAAATCTCTTCAAAATGAGCTTGAACCTTGCATCATTTTGCATGCAACACTGCTACACTAGCACAGTTGGACACCTAAGTGAAAAAGTATGCTGTTGTAGCATGGGTAGGCAACCCAAGCATGGCTCCATATTGGCACAGCTATGCTCTTCCTGCATCTGGGATATAGTGCCATCAGTGGCGCTACAGGCTATGCTGATCTCTGCTGTGCAATATGAACATGCTCCTGAACTTCCAGACCCAAACACACAAGCACGTGCACACATTTTATGCTTTTCTTCATTCACGAAGAGATCTACCTTGTCCTTAAAATTTGAATCTATGCTTCTCAAAATCCTGACCTGGCAAGGTGTTTAAGAACATGCTTAAAATTCACCAAATTGCAGTTTATAGCACTTACAGCATCCACATTAAAAAAATGCCTCTTTTAATGGAGAAGAATGAACACCTGAATAAATATAATCATGACAAGTAACATAGCTCTCCAAAATGCATAAAATGAAGTTAATACATGATTTCATCTTCCATGGTGCATGCCATATTGTTGGGTATATTCTTAAATCTCTGCGGCACTGCAAACCTGGTAGGTATGAACAATGTATCCTTAATTTGACATCCCATCTTCTCTCGCCAAACAATGCAAATAGACACACATAGCTGTGGCACTGTGGGAACCATATAACCAACCTTCTTTGATCTCTTGCAGCAAAGCTCCTCTGTGGCTGTCCCAATATGCAGCAGTAGGACTGTGTGGGTGCTAATGAGAGCCTTCTTTTTGTTACCAATGGCTGGAATCACTGGCAGTGGAGAGCTGCTTCCCAGAATATATCCCTCAGCTACAGTAGGGTCCTGTGGGCACCTCTGTTGCTTCTATGCAATGGTTAGTCATGAGGCAAACTGATTTCACTAAAATTCCTCTTCTTGAAGTTTGATTTACCAAGCATTTACAAATACAGTACTGGCTGGAGAATGGGCTAATGCTGTGGTAAAAAAACCCCATTTGGTTAGTGCATATTTACTCTGGTGCATCAAGAATGAAGTTAATCAACTTCTGTCAAAGGGAAAGCATGATTTACTGTTTTAATATGTCTTGCATATATCTGTGTTAGCAATGTGTTTTAGTATTATCCCTATAAGAGACACTCTTAAGAAGGTCTCAGTTTTCTGGATTTCTGGATGGGAGTATGAGGCACCAGTCTCAATAAGAACCCATCACCACTGACAGGACATAGTCTGTCCTACTACCCACACCACTTAGTCAGATTGTTATGCTCCTAAGTATCTAATTGTAGTCTGGAGACAGAGTTCTTATCATTCTGCAAGACCTAACTCACAGATATCACTTTTTAAAATTTTGGTGTAGAAACTAGCAACATCTGGTCAACCCTAAGAGCATCTTCACAGTGTTAGGAGAATGAATGTTATCTTCAGTTCATGAGTCATAATCAACACATTTGATAATAAATAAAGCAAAACCAGCACCAAAACAAAAGGTCTGCCCAGCAGAATTTCTTCAACTGGAAGAATTTTTTTGACATTTAAACTCAAAGGCAAAAAAAGCACTCTGCTTTTGCCCAGCTTTACCATAGTCTCAGTAATGAGGACAAGGCAATTGTGGGATTCACTCTGGGATACTCTGGCCATTGGTGTTTACACATGCCTCACTCCCTCGCCCTCTCTAGCCGCACAATATATACACAAAGCCCTTCAGTGCTTCTGCCTGCTTCAAAGCAGCAGCAAGTGCCTTTTCCAGTTCCTTTTTGCTTTCTGTGTCAGGTCACTGGGGAACTGTCCAGCAAACAACTGCCTTCTAAAATTAGGATGGCTTGGAGATTTCTTTTGTGCCCATATGTCCAAGGCCTGTCAGGGAATGAAGAGAAATACCTGCAATTTTCTGGCTAGGACAAAGCTCAGTAATTCAGGGCTAAACAATAATGAAAAAAGAGGGGAATCACAAAAGAGAAAGTTGACCATAATCACTATTACAGCCCCTGCAGCTGTTTGCACTATGTTCAGTGCCAGAGATAAAGAAAATGTCCCAATGAACATGGCATTAACTCAGGGTACAGTCTTTTAGGGACATTTGCACTTGGTGGCAAAAGTTCTCAGAGTCTGAATGTAGTAGACACAAAATTCTTACAATCATGGCATGACTATTAAGATGATTAAGGAATTCTTAATTCCTTCATTCAGGAATTCTTAATTCCTGTCTAATCCCTTCCTTCCAGTCAGTTCAGTGCTGGTAAAATGAAGTGAAGCTCGTAAAAATGTGAAGACAACTGTCTCTTTAGCACAGGACTTTGTCTGAAGCAGTGTCCTGTACTGGTTCTTGCTTCAGGCAGGATACAGCAAAGTACCATGACATATCAAATCTTCTCTAGACTGGAGCAAATTGTGAAAAAGGTAGAGGACAAGATCAACTCAGCACCTGTTTGAATTCTTGGTGAATGGCATCTTTTAAGGGGCTGTGGTTTGGGAGATGTTACCAGCTGGAATCACTGGGGATTATTACATTCATTTTAGTAATGCACATATTAGTCCTCAGCCAGAATGCCTAGACTTAGACCATTTTGTGCAGAATGAGGCTGTTAATAGACATTTTGCTTAGCAATAGCTTTTTTCCCTGTAATTGTCCACAAGTGATTCCTTCATTCTGCCTTCTTGAAAAGTGCAATATTAAACATGTTCTCTATGTAGCTGAATAGGTGGACCCTATTTTCATAAGTTCCATCCATTCTGCTGGCTCAAGAAAGTGCAAGGCTCTTGAAAGTTCCTGTATAATTATGAAGAGAGACTGTAATTTTATGCAGCAAGTATAATTTTATGTGACATAAAAATCAGTGCTGATTAATTATGCCTAAGAGTTGTCAAGTATCTGGTCTTGCCAGGAACAACGTTGTCTCAGTGTGGAAGGAAATACCTTTTCCAAAGAAGTGTGAGAGTGCATGTGTGCAGATGCCTGCTTTTCTGATCCACTTGCCAATTGATAGCATTTTGGTCAAGAAGTGTTTTAGTCAAGAAGTATTTCTCACTCCATTTTCATATAAACTAGTAAGAAATGACTGTGAAAATTGGCATTTCACTCACACATGACTCAGGGATGCTGTTCTTCCCCTTTGCAGAGCACCAGTGTATTTGTGCACCCAGAAGAGCAAAACCGAGTTTGCTGAGTTAGATCAGCCTCCAGCTAGGACTAGCATTTGTGCCTGGACCAAGACAACGTACAGCACTGGTTCGTATTTAAAACAAAGACACAGGCACATGCTACGAGGATGCATTATGTCATCATCAGATGGTTCATATTATTCCATGACAAAATAATGCATCATTATTTATTATGAAAACTAACTGATTTTGTTCTGTGTCAATTTTATTTGCCATCAATACTGTTTTAGTTTTTGATGGAACTCTGCCAGCTTTTCCTGTTCTCCTTGCTCCAACCAAGCCCCTGAAAGCTGACTTTCACAGGCTGTCTGTGATTAGACAGTGGGGTCTCTGTAAGTGTGGTCTCATATGAGCAGCTGTATGTTTTTTCTGTAGAGAGAACTTGTCATTAAAGAACTGAGAAGATGAGTGGGTGGTACCTTGGACTGTTTTTCTTTTAATTTGGCTCTCATTTACTTTAGACACTATGAAGGAGTCCACATTAGTTGATGGTGCCCACAATTCACTTGTACTGATGAAGGCAGCTTGACAGCTGCATAAATCACTGCTAGATACCACTGATAGATTGCTGCATACGAATTTTAGAGGACCACCCAAGCACAGCTCAGGGGCGGCCTGCAGTCACACTAGGCTTGCACATGAGTACAGTAATGCAAATTTGCTTAACTCTTTGTTAGCACTTTGTATAGTTTTCCTTTTAAGAAAGGTATCGTTGTTTGTCGACTTGCTCTTAGGCTTATTTGCTAGACAGGTGAAGAAAGTCGCCAGTATCCAGTGCCTCCTACCATCAAAAGTTGTGGTATTGAATTAAGTTTTATTTATTTGCTCATGCAGGGATACCAGCTTGCTTCCTCATTTTGAACTGTACAATCTGGTGAGAGGGAGGAGGAGAGTATAAGGGGCGGGAAAAGAGAAATGAACTTCTAATTGAGTGTAGGTACTTCTTGTATGCTAGAGAGAAAAGCTTGGGCAGGGCAAAGTGGTGATTAAATAGCTATAGTATACTGCCTGTCTAACAGTGAGGAATTATATCCTGCCATTTCTAATTGAAGACGCAGTGGAGGTCAGGATTTGGTAATGTACCCATCAAAAGGAATAATACAAGAGCACAGAAACAGGAACTTGTTTCTAGTGGCTGTATAGGCAAGTATCAATGAGGAGTCTGACTGCTTCATTAAAGCTAGAAAGCTATTGATCCATTGCCACCTGACATAAGCCGAGCCCTGGGAAGCATTAATCAATAGCATTATCCATCATGGGATATGGGATTAGAATTTGCAAAGTATGATTCTTATCAGATGCCCTGTGTCATCTGCTCTGCTCTCTAGGTCTGCTGTGTCATGCAGCTACTGGCCCTACGGTTTTATGCAGTGGCAGCTGCTAGTGGATTCTTGACCTTTTATCTAATGACTATGGCATCAGCAGCTTTATAGTTGCCATGTGCTTTATTGGGAAGTACTTTTCTCACTTTAAAGGAGCTGCAGACTTGTCCTAACAAAGTTCGCTACTCTGGCATTCCCATCTCAGCCAGCTGCAGTGACATCATCGTAAAAAGTTCCCTGTCTTTCTTCCCAGTGTAACATTAATTCAACACCAACATAACACAATCTGAATCATTTCTTCCTTATCTGCTAGTTGTTACAAGAGACAGTAGTATCTTAAAATGGAATTTCGATATTCTGCTCTCACAGCCTGATCTCTAACCTGAAAGGATGTACTGAGGGTCAAAACTTCATAAATGGGTATTTCTGTAATTTGCAAGTAATTACATAAGTGTGTGCAAAATTAGAGCTCACAGCTGGCTTTTTGGTACAAGCAGTCATTTATATGGGCAATTGCAGAGACTGGGTATATGGTCTTGGTAACAGTAATGGGAGGGGAAGTGTGTGCACATGTGTTCACATGTCTGCATTGAGGCATGTGCGTCTCAATGCACATGACCCGTCTCATGGGAAGGAAGCAAAACAACAAATAACTATTGTACAACTCTTATGTAGGGGTCATCAAGAGAATTACTCTGCATTTCCTTTTTTTTTTTCCTCTCTGGTGGCCTTTCATTTCTTGACATACCTGTTTCCATGCTAATATCTGGAAATTCCCTCAATGTGTCACATGGTTTGATTTGACCAGTTTTTGACATTTGAAAGTCAGTTAAAATCTCTTCTGGAATGAGCACTTTCAGAATCACAGTATCCTATCCCCAAAGTCTCAGTCTGAAGGAAGTGAGTACTGAGAAAGAAGACAGCCTTCAAGAGCTGACATGCTTGTTCACACCTGTGGGGAAAAAAAAGGGATTTGAGCAAACATTCACACTTACCTAAAGCTTTTTCCTGTTTAAAAGAAGTCCTTGTTTTTCAGTCAGAGACTAGCAATAATATTTTCTGACTTAAAGTCACTCATATTCCAGTACTGGATATGATAGATAGTATGTGTAATGGCATTGACCATTAACAAACAGGAGATCTGTCAATGAGGAGACTTAATTGCAGGTAAAAACACTCCAGAAGTGTCTAGTAGCAGTGAATTGAACCAACAGAGGGCCTTCAATGTAAAGATCATTTAGTGTATGTTTCTTGGCAATAGTCTAATGAGTTACATATACCGTCAGCTATTTTTCATAATATGTCAAAGCTCAACATCACACCTTGCACAAACATGAAAGCACAAGTGGTTTTGATAAGTCTAAAATGCCTTCATCAGTTTTTAGTGTTTGCTTCATTCCCACACTCATTTATGTGTTCTGAGAAACTGGTGAATGGGTGCAGCTTTAGACGATAGCAGGGGTGCTAAATAGGGTGGTAACGAATGCCATACCAGCTCTCAGATTACATTTATTGACTTGGTACCTCTTAAGTAACGAAAAACCTTTATTAAAAAAAAAAAAGCCTAAAGCATACTCTTGTGCACATCTGGTTTGGTTTTGTTACTTTAAAATTAGATTTGTTTTCCTCCTCCACTCACAGGAAATACATTTAGGAACAATGTTCATCTTGGAATGGCATGCAGTGGTATGGCATGCTGACACTTTTTGAAATCTGTTTACTTTCTACCAGTCAACAGTTGCTAAAATGTTCCTGGAATGAACAGTGGTTTTTATCCCTTGAGTGTTCAGACCTTTGCATCCAATTATAGTACTTTCTTAGGCTCACAATTAACCTGCAAACTGCCTTGATGGCTGTGAGACCCATTAGCAGGCGTGGGAGAAAAAAGTCTTAAATGAGCTTTTGCAGTGAAATGCTGTGTTCTTCAAGGCTGCCTCAGTGTTTTCCTGCCTGTGACTTCCTGGCATTCAGCTCAGAGGGGCTGGTTTGCGCCTGAAAACAGTGACACCAGGTTGTTCCTGTGAGACACTAGGGTCCCATGCTGGTTCCCTTCCTGTTGGTGGTTGTCAATGTGCTCACATTATCACAAGGTGGCATTTGTTGACTTTAACAGCAAAGCTGTATGGTTTCAGGTATGCATTAAGATGGTCCAGAAGGCAATTTTACATTGTTTTGTTTCTGGTATGTCTTGCCTAATACAAAAGGCCCGGAAAACCAGCAGTAAGTTTTTGGTCTTCTCTTCTACAACATCTGTATAGAAGATTTTGCCCCTCAGCTCCAGAGTAGCCTGGGTTCAGAAGTTTGGTCACAGCATTCCTTGCCAGACGTGGTGGCCTCAGTTACAAGCCAGACTCTTGGCTATGCATGGTTTGAAGATCCCTATCCTTCAAATGTCATGGCAGGGCCTCAGTGGGACAGTGCCATTGGTAAGAGACAATGAGCTGCACCTTCAGAGGACTATTGTGTGAGCCAATCCACAAGGCTGGTTTCTACAGCTCCTGGAGTAGCAGTTTAGCCTAGTTGAGTTTATGGCTTTTGGGTTTCACCAGTTACCCTGCTCAGACCCTTGCCTCTCCATGGGTACCCTTCCCGTCATTTGAGATGTCTTGCTGGGAGAACACGACCCTAAAGGATCCTCACAGGTGTGGATTGGTGACATGGGGCATGCACCAAGCCTTTTTTACTCCATGTTGCTCAGGCTGCCCATCTCAAAGAAGCTTTGGCAGACAAACCTTCGCACTAGCCACACCTAAAATGGCTTATGCAGGCAAAACTGGGTCTTGTCAGACACAAAAGGGAGTAAATTCTATTAATAGCAACTGGAAGTTTGCATCATGAATTGTATGAGTATGAGCTGGTCTTAGGGCTGTGCAAATGCTCCAAAAATTCTGGGTGCTAGGTATGTGCTGTGGAGAGCCTGCCTCCATGAGGAGATCAGGATACTACTCAGTCTAGAATGGCTGTTTCAGGACTATTCTAAATTATATATTCCTGTATAGGGCCTATGGCCCCTAAGACCTTTCTGAGCTGGATGATGCTTGAGAAGGAGTGTTTTTGTCAGGAAGAATGTTGTAAGCAACTATCAACAAATATTGAGCAGACTAATGAACACTTAAACCATTTATATGCATTCTCAGTGTTTAAAATTATTTATTATTTTGGACTACTTGCCCAGTAACTCCTACAGATCATTCTTTACATCCTTGTGATTTACAAACTGCTGCTAGTAATTCTTCAACGTTTAAAATCTAAGCTATGTTCATCAACATTTTTGGAGGGGTATTTTTTTGAGAAAGACCATGTGGTCATGCACAATCATGTTGTATAATATGTCTCTATTTCCTGGTTGGACTATGGTATTTAAATTGATGGAGTGAGTTGTATTTAGCAGCTCAAGTATCAGTGTCCACAAGAATTTCCTAATTTCCACACAGAAATAGTTGGCATCACCAGCATTCCCCAAGGACATCTCAGTAGCATATCTGAGGCCATCAAAGAACAAGGCACTCATTGCATATTTCAGGTGAATTCTGCTTCTTAATTGGGGTTAATTTTTCTGTAAGTCTTTGCAGCTCAATTCTTACGGCTATGCAGAGCCACCATTGCCTGCCAGGGCAAGTCTTAGGATCCATCTGGCTTCTTTCTGTTAAATGGCAGTTTAATGAGGCAGTCTGGCAGCTTCTTCTAGATGCTGCATTTCCAGATGTGTTGTTCTGGTGTGAGAATTACTGCGTTCCAGTTATTCAAATTATGCAGTGGTCAGAAGCGCTACCTGAGTACTCAGAAACACTATCGCATCATAGTACAAAAGCAATGGCCTGATTAACTGGAGCAATAATTGGAAATTTTAACACACAGCATCTTTACAAATAACCTTTGCTGACTATAAAGGACTAGTTGCTGTCCTCAGTTGCTCCCTTATTGTTCATCCTTGAAAAAGTGGAAGGGGGAAACTGCTATAACCTGTCTTTGACATCTTATTTTACTTGTGAAGAAACCAGGCAGTTTTAAAATTGCTTTGAAAAGCTAATGATAAGGTAGCAAATACTGAAGTGATTAACTGTACAACAGGCTGGAGCCACTTAACAGCCTCTTTAATATGGGTTTTTAAAAGATTTGTTTGTAACAAAGTTGAAGAAACAGGAGTACTAACATCAACATGATCTGGGTAAAAGCTCTTGTTTTCTTTTAATTCTTTTTGGTTTGTGTTTCTATGTCATTAAAGCTCAGCTAATGTCCCATATCTTGGAGCCAATTCCTACTGACAGGTTGGAAGGAATAAAAAACTCCCACTGTCTTGGTGATAAGTTATCTAAAGAAGGATCACCCATTACACAAACTTTCTCTGTTCATCCTTCTCAGATGTTTTGAGCTTTGGGGAAGATTTAAAGGAAAAAAAGATGAACAAGAATATGTGCTGAAACTTTAAAATGTCCTTTGGGGAGGCACGTAGCTAAGTAAAGTCCTATTCTCCTCTCACCTAAACTAACACAACACCAAAAGAACTACACAGACTTAAAGAGAACAGCAGCAATGTAAAACCAGGGTGAGAGAGGAAAATAAATCCCAAGATGTTTTTACATACATTGGGGTTGCACTCAAATGGATCATGATTTTCACAGATTATTTTATATGACTGCTCCACACCCTGCAGTCTGAGCACATAGAAACATTGAAACTGAAAGATGGAGCCAAATTTTAGAGCTGCAACTCGTGAATGCAGCAAAAGTACAGATGTCAGGCTTTCTGTTGGAGCACAGTTGTATCATGGCATTGGCCAAGTTTCAAGGTCCAAACCTATTTCTGTTTTAAGGAGGTTGCAACAATAGGAGAGATCAAACTTTGTAGCTTGGATTAATTTCTGTTTAATATGTAGTTTTATCAGTGAACTCTCCAAAGCTTGTGCTGATATTTTAGCTGGAGCACACTGGTTTAATGCTACTTAAATCACTGGAAGTTCATCAGTTGACCCAGCCTCAAATACACAAATTGTAACTGATTCCCAAATCAGGATTTTACTTGACCAAATGAATGACTTTGAAATACTTTATGAGGAAAAAACTAGAAATGTCCAAAACCTGAGAAGGTTTCAGTTTTTCAAATTTCTTCACAGCTTTCATGTTTGGAAATTCCTATCAATTTTATTGAAATTCTGCTGAAAACATATTTCATCTGGATATAATCTTAACTGCCCTTGGAATGCAAGGACAGTTAAGATCATATCCAGATGATTCCAAACTTCAGCTGCAACAAGGGTCCAAAACCTGCAAATCTTAGAAACGCTTCCAGCAAGTCCAGAACTTTCTGACAGAACATGCAACATCTTATTGGTATTGTTAGTAATCTCTCACTCTGCTAGGG
>NW_008669048.1:18551-31097 GCF_000695815.1 Acanthisitta chloris
TAAGATGAGAGTCACGATGAACCACATCAACAGGGTGAATTGTACAGTCAGTATGCCTAATTGTAGGTAGTAATTTATGAGGGAAGGTGAATCTTTGGGAAACACTAGAGAAAAGTAGCTTGAATTTGTACACAAGTCCTGAAACCTACTCAGACCTCCCTCTGTGGATTCTGTTACCAAGAACTATACAGGAAGGTTTTCTTGGACGCAGTTTCCTTTAGTACTGCATAAAGAGTGCTGTCTAATATCTTCCAGATTAAGTACAAGTTTGGTGTCCAAATATTAGGTCCAAAACCTATGTCCAACATAATCCAGAGGAAGGTGGATCATCCTCAGAAGTGGTAAAAGGGATGAAGCCAAAGCTGGCAGCATCAAAGGCATGCTCCTATTCTGTTACTTATCTAGGTGAAAGGATGACATTGTATCTTGGTAAGTCTCTTGAGAACACATTCTCATGCCTTCCTGCAAAGATCTGATTCTTGTGCCTTAGCTGAGGAACTCATTCAGTGCAAGAGGTCAGATAGCCATGGAGGAGTTCATTTTAAAGCTGGAATTTTCTGCCTTGTGGTAAGGAAGGAACATATTGTTATCATTAGATTATTTTAACAAAGGGAATATCTGACTCACTCTCATACTGGTGTTACTTGTATTTACAGATTCCTTGTCCTTACTGACCTCCAAATTTCAGGAAGCAGCATGGAAAGTAAAATGACTCATTACAGACTAAGTGCTATAATTTAAACTTTTAAGAAAAATGCATTCAGAAATCAAGAATGTGCAATAAGCATGATGGTGGGACTGAAAGAGCCCTGGATAAACCTTGAAATTTGAATGTCAAAAGGGATACTTACCAAGTATGGCTAAAGCTCATAGTAATAATAATAAAAACCTGAGAGATACCGCATATGGCTGGAAAGAGGCTTTCCTGCAATTTCTGGAGATGAATGGTAAAAACAGAAAATAAAGAATTATTTATTATTACCAATGGTATGTCACAAGTCTTTGGCCACACAGAAGCTGCCAGTTACAGACAGTAATCCAGAAAGACACTTCTGGTGCAAAACCTCTTGGAAATCTGGGCCACAAATTTCTCAGGAGCAAGGAGTATAAGATGAACTTTCTGTTGTGAAAACAACCTCTTTCAATGCTTCCATGAGACATGCAGTGTTAAGGTGGTATGATTGGTCACTAGCTCATCACACATGGGAGACCATTCCTTCCCCCAGCCATTGTGGGGATTCCAGCCTTTCCCTGTGCTCTCAGAAAAGTGTCTACATATGGACTGCTATGATATGACAAAGGAGTTGTCAACTGACTTACTGCAACACAGTAAAGAGAAAGGATTTCTTTTAGAAATGACACCATATATATCTATTTCTCAGCAAATATCAGACATTAAGAACTAGAAAAACTTTTATTCTGACTGCAAAACCATCCCTACCTGGTACATAGAAGAAGAGAAAATATGACTGATCTTGGCATACCCAAGTATGCCTACTCTGACAGGTCCCAGTTGTGAACTGCAGAAACACCTGAGTTTCATTACTTTCCTGCCCTATTTGGGCTCTCACATATCACTAGTGGAGCTTTTACAATGCTTGAACTCTACCCTGCTACATCCTTCAGTCCAGGGCATCTTAGAAAACAACACAGACCAAACCCATCCTGGTCCTTGAATTTCTTGAGACTGCCCCATACATGTGACTGATCATGGCAAGCAGATCTGCTACCTATGAAATGGTGAATGTGTAATAAGACTGAATTGTCTGCACCACCAAACTTATTATCATCATCATTATCAGCCACCTCAGCCAGCTGATTGCCCTTGCTCAGTCACCTCGATTCAATCAAGCATGACAGAGGTTCTGTGTCACTGATGGTCTTCATATTGTGTACAGAATAGCTATTAAGACTCCAGGTGTTTTCTACTTTCCTTTTTTTTGTAAGACAAAAAAAAGGCCTTTTAATATTAAACAGACATAATTATTTTAGGATTTTATCAGGCATAATATTTACTTGGAGCACTTTGTTGTTGTATATTAGTATTCATTTTAACTGCAATGAATAGCCTAGATGTAAATAGTTGCTTGAGAAATGTTCCCTGCTGTACTATTCTTCTTCACAGTAATAATACCATGCTGGGATACCAGTTCAATGCTGTTTGACAGAGATGAGTGCTGAATCATGCTCTCAAACCACATTCTATTTCTGATCCATAGGATAACAGTTTACAGTTCTGTAAAAATATTTCATATGCTTAAACATTAAATTTCTTATTCAATTCCCCAGGCCAGGTGCCTGAAGAAAACAAGGACACAGGATCGATCCTTTTGTTGCTGAAAGGCTAAGCCATCCTTTGCTTAAAAACAGATTTATGAGCAAAGACATACACTATCTTCTTTGTTGTTACACAGGATTTCATTGTTTCTTAGTGAATCTCTACCACAGTCATGTAGCTACTTCATGTGCCAAGCTGCAAATATATCTTTAACATTTGTACACTTGAAGAGGGAAAAGATTTTAGGAGCTTCATGTTCTCATCATGTCCAACTCCTGACAACAGAGAAGAACGATCTCCTTGGAGCCAGAGAGTATAGGTGAAATGAAGCTACATTTGGAAACCACAGATTGAGGAATGCATTAGAAAAACAAAGTGATGCCACAAGAATCATTTTATCCAGTGGCAAAAACACATAAAGCTCCAATCTGCAAATTTTGGAGCAAAGCCTGAGGCATCCTAGGATTATCTCTGGGTTATCTCTGGTGACATCAGTCATTTGGCATCACTGAGATTGAGATTTGGGATTAATGGGTGGCCTCCTTCTCTGAGGATACAATTCAGAGTGCTGGTCCAAAAACTGGCAGCATGGTGCCCACACAATTCTGTAATCAAACTTATACTGACATTTGTTTGGATGTAAAATATGTCTCTGCCTTTTTCGGCTGTACAAGAACTTAATTTTTTTATTGTATGTGGGGAAAAAAGGAGAGAAGAAAGCTCCTAGGTAAACAGGCAGTGGACACCTTTCAGAGATTGCTGTAACTAAAAGTCTAAGAAACTTACATGCAACAAGAAGCTTGTTTTCCTCTAGCAAAAATTATGAGTGGCAGCACAAGACTACACTTTGTTTCCACTTGTTTCTACTCTTTTGTTTAGGAAACCTTCATTGTTGTGAGAAATGTTTCTTCAGGTCCATCAAAACAAAATTGCTCTTCAGAATGATCCCACCTATTTGATACAGTGGGTGTGGGAGTAAGAGCTGCCAAATGAGAGTCTGTGGGGTGTTAGGGAGCCAGGCATTTTCATAAGGCTTTTTTCCTTCATGATGTCATTGTGAGATTTAGCATCTGCTTGAGTTTCAGTTCCATGCATCTATATTTTCTGCAGTCCTTTAGCACAGGAACCAGAGAATTACTCAATCTGTTTGATGAAAGTTTTAAAAATGTAGCTAAACATTTTATTTTTATGGTGCATAAGTAATCAGGGAAAGGGAACTAGGCTGGCAATATTCAGAATGCTTGTAGCCGCAAAAGTGTGCTGTGATGGTATAGCTGATTCTCCTTATGCATGCTATAATGAGATACATACTCAGGCTGCAGGTTTTTCCCATCACATTCCTCTTTTCCGCACAAGGTGTAATGCTTCCTTGATGGTATTTATTTTGAAACCACTAATCACTTTTAAACCATGCCCATAGTCTGCTAATGGCTATTTAACACCACTTGTGTAATCATTCCAGGAATCTGACTCTGTCACTCTTGACACTAGAAAGTACAAAACAATAGGACCATAAAACTTCCTTGAGTGTGGGTCCCACTCTGCTCCCAGTCCCACCCTTGCAAATCTGGACTGAGATCACTGATCACAATGGGACTTTTATGAACTGACCTTAGCTCAATTGAGAGCAGGGTCTATAGGGCATAATAAAGTTTTCCCATATTTCACACCAGGATAGAGGTGCAGTGAGGCTGATCAGCTGCAAGAGCAGCATTGTTCAGAATTCCCTCATATGAGCACTGTACAGGTGCAGTTAGCTTGGCTTTATTCATATTTGTAGGGCTAAATTAACTGACTTTCTTGGAAAAGTTAGTACTAGTGCTTCCTTATTTTTTACACCAACTTCAGGTCCTATTCAAAGCAGGAGGAACTTTCCATTTTACTTCCTGGGGAACAAGACTGAATTCCTGTTGCTTGCTCGTGTGAGATGCTGAACACCTCTTTTGAATTGTGCAAATGTTATTGAACATCTGTCAGAAGGTATTTAGCACTTTGGGGAGACTGGGCCAGCATGCAACTCTTACCCCTGTTAATAAGGTGCTGGTTCAGGTAACTGTACCCCTCACTTCTGTGTGGACAAAGGTTCCAGTGTTTGGTGCACTTCATCTAGGTGACCAGCTCTTTAGAAATAGCAATTGATTTAAAGAGTACAATTCTCTCCTACTAGTAAATGACTGAAGCTGCATGTGGATCTGCAGAAATTTCAGCAAGTTTCACTGTTTTTGGTTGAAAGAGGAGTTCCAAAATCATAAGGGGGTTGTTACTCAGAAGGCACATTCCTGACTCCTCCCTGTGAAAAAGCCTGATGGCCTAATGTCAAGAATGTGCCCGTAAACAACTAATACCTCACTACTCCTGTCCTTGCAGTACAAGTTCTGCTTTAAAAGGCCCTGAAAAGTGCACACAACCGATATTTCCAGGGTTGCTTCAAGACTTACTGACTGACCTTTCATGCCAATATAGATCACAGAAATATGGGAGTCTGTACAGGTGAGTATGAAATCCATGTAACTAGAGAAGGCAGCAGTGTTTTCTAACTCATGACCCCATTTCAGGTTAGGTTCAGATCACTGTGTCAGCTGGGAATGTTTTTCAAAATGCAATGCCAGATCCCCCAGAATGTTGTTATTTGCATTGACAATTCAAATTAAATACAGAAATTTTTATTTTTATATATATTGATATAAATACTAGTTTTCCATATTCAGACAGTCTTTCCTAGATGAGATATCTGAGCAACAATCTTTTTCTCAAACATATTGTTTGATTAAACAAATTGATGTTTGGCTATATTTGGTACTGTTTCAGGAGAAACTCTTAGCCTGAAATAATTTGGGCTTTTTCTCACGGTGAGAATTGCGATTTCTAGGGCAAGAGAGCCTATGTATTGAGGCATACTGTGACACAGCAGCTCTTTGGTGGACAGTGTGCTTATTATGCCAGATCCTGCTTGAGTGAGCACAAGGTGCAAGAGAATTATGATGCACAAGAAATATGAATTGTTTTGAGCCATCTGTCCTTTGCACGGGGGATTTGTCCTGTGATTTTCCTCACACCTTTTCCAATGTCCAAAATAACAGCATCATTAGAATGACTTTCCTCTCCCTCTTCCAAAGTGACTAACAAGATTATATTTGTCCAGTAGTGCAAGTTGTGAGTTCTTCTTACTTCCAACCTCTTGTCATAGTATGCTTTCCCATAACACATTCCTCTGTACTCTGTAATAAACCTTTATGTCTCCCTTACCTTCACCAACTATTCCCATGTTGCACAGGCTCACCTGTCTGAGGAATGTCTCCGTGTTTTCTTCTGTGTGGCTTTTATGCAACAGACTACCTTCCCAAATCTAGTGCTTAGACAAAGTCCCCACTCATTCATTTCATGATGCCTCTTAAAGCTGTCTGGTGCTTGTTGAAAACATCATTGGTTTGTACAGGCCATTCCTTTTCTGCTCACTGATGACCTCTGTCTATCACTGAACTGTGACTTCCTAGGCCAGGAATTAAATGTTCTTTGGTGAAGAGTCTAGTATAACAGCTTATAAAATCAATAAAAGAAAAGCAGTGTTTCAGCTCTGTTATTTTGGGGCAACAAAGTCAACATTGATCAATTTCCATGGATGAAACTCAATTTCAGGAGATTCAGATTTCTCACTTTTCCATTTTTATCACATTTCTATTATATTTTCTCACCATTTTCCCCCCAAAATGAGGATATTCTGCTAAAATGATGTCTTCATATATTCTTCAGTGTTTCATGCCTTGCAGAATTGAGGAAAAAGGAGGTGGAGGGAATTCCACCAGCTGAGAGGACTTGATTTCAGGGGCAAACCTGAGAGATATAAAGATACTGAAAGCTGCTGAAACCTTGTTGTGTATTTTGATTTTAATAGACTATACTTATAGTTTGCATAAACAGCAACAGTGTGTTGGATTAATGAATGAGTTTTCCTGTGAGGCAAACTGCCCTGTTCAGTGGATTTTTGCTTTAGCATATTGATCTGTGCCAGAGGAAGGACAGGTGCTTGTAATAGGATCCCATGGCAACAGAAAAAGAATAAACAAGCCTATGTTCCTTGCATGCCATTGCTGATTTTGAACGATTCCTTCTATTTGAAATATAGCTTGTATTATGAACAAAACTCGGTCTGTGTGTATCTTAGCTTTGTCCCTTAGGGACTTCATAGCAATCTTGGTGTTTTGGAGTTTGGAGATCTGCAGATTGTACCTGACCTGGTTGCAGATGCAACATGTTCAGCTACTCTAGGAAAAGGCAGTCTTTTGCTAGCTGTTTTTTGTGCCTGTGCTGTGAAGTCCTCCCAGTGAATGGTCCAGATACACCTCTAGGTTTCATTTTGTCACTGAAAAATTAATAAATACAAAATAGCATTGGAGAAGTAACACAGAGGCCTATGCTTCTATCTACTAAATGTGGTATGAAAAGCAGTATAATCAAACAAGCAGACCATCGACCCAATCAGTAAATTAAATTAAGACTGTGTTAGAATATTAAGGGTAAACTAATGTAAAAAAGAGCAGGAAAAGCAGAATTAAGGTGCCATTCCATCTCATGCTTGTGCTGCTGTGTATAGTGGCACTTCACCTGGGAAGTGACCGTTGTGAAAGAGTCTTCCGGGTCGAGTTTCACCCTTAATTCCTGCTTTCCTCTCTCAAGCCTGTGTATGTGACATTTTGGAATCCTGTTTTTTCCTCCCAGTTTCCAAATGTGAGTCTAGAATTATTTATGCAGCTTTTCCTTACAAATCCTGACAGATGCAAACTGTGCCATACACTGAGCATCTAAATCAAGCTCAGTACACACTAGCCCAGCAGTGTTTATGCTGCCAATTAAAGGCATCACTTTTTTGAGTTATATAGGGAGTGAAATGATCTCTGACAGCTGTGAATTGCAGAAAAAGGGCTCTATTGTTCAAAGAACTGCCTTTAATATAGAAAAACCCCTGCTAAACTTTTGATTCCCAAGTATGGCAAACATTAATTGGCCATAAACTTAACAAGAATCAGTTCACTCATTCCACAACTTTTGCTCCACGCCCCCACTTTCCTTCTCATTACTTCCCATTAGCCTCTCCTTGCAAGTGCTTAACTCAGAAACACCCCATCCCCCACATTCCCATGTTTCCATCTTTACACCTTCAGTGTTCTCACAATTTTATTTAGGTCTTTCAGTGGTGCTTGCTCTGCCTGATGACTTCTACAAAAAAACCCAAACCAAGCTGTCTGAGTACAGACAACCTAGCAAACTCTCATGGCTTTGTCCTAAGTCTTGTGCTCTACTGCTGTGTTTCTTAAAATCCAAACCCCAGAGATATTTTAAGAGGCAAGAAGCTCATATTTCACTCCTTTGAGTGTAGCTTTCTAGTTTTTAGAGTTTTAGAGAAAAGATTAAAAATGTTATCTGAGCACTTAATTGAAGAAACAGAATGTGAAAGAGCACTAAAAGGTATGGCTCTCTTTAAACCTCATATTCCTTACACAATTTCATGATTTTTGAATTCTGATTTCTTAAAGCAATATTGCAGTGCCTGAACTACACATGTAAATCTTTATCACCTGGTATTTGCCTAGTGTGCTATGCAGAAGATAATGATTGATTATCATAATCACAGACAAATCCACTTCAGCATTCTTCATACTCTAATAAACTTTGAATTTTACAGACAAGCAAGAGGCTTATAAATGAGAGGAGATATTTTTAATAAACAGCATCAAAAAACTAACAACACTCCTTTTCTGGCTTTTCAGTAAAGGCTTTTCTTTTTTTTTTTGTCTTGGAAATGTCTCGGAACTATATACAGAAATGCTGAGTCAAACATTGGGAACAGAAGAGAACAAATATCAGAAAATGTTATGTACTGTTATTTTGAGTAGAGGTGTGAGCTTTATGCTAATTTTATAAATTATGAAACATATCTCAAATTCATTTTAGGTATCAGGGTAGGAAGAGCCGCAACATGCTTTGGGCTAGTTCTTGACGTGGAAGCATAATTTAGAAGTATTTTCAGACCATAAAGTGAAATCAGGGCCATTTGTGATAGCTGCTCTGCAGACCCATGCTATTTGCTGGGCCCCTTCAGGATGAACTATCCAACAGAGCAGTAGGAGGAGAGATTAAATTACATGCCTGGGGCCACAGAGATGGGGACAGTTCAACATATCTGGTTTCTCAGCCCCTCCTGTAACAGCTGAATGAAGTTGCCTCTCTGTTTCTCTGCCATTCTTGCCATATTTTCCTTTTCTGTGTCACTATCCTCTCTTGTAGATAGTCCACAGTCCTGCATTTTTAAGCATTTAGTACTTCCTGTGGCTTCTACAATACTCTGGTTTTCTGTTGTTGATTCTTCCTATAGTATCTCCCTTGTGAACAGAGGACATACGGCTCTTAACCCATTTGTGTTGGTCAGAAGTGTGTACATATCCTGCCTAAAGCCTAATTTTCACATTGTTTCAGGACTGGAGGTGTCTAACAGCAAATGATTTTTTGCAAAAAAAACCAGTCAAAGGGACAGATAAGGACAAAAGACAGATGATACTAACCAATATTGCTTTTCTTTTTTTGTTAGATCAGAATTGATATTATTTTAACCTATTGCCCAGTGTTTGTGGCTTATTACTAGGTTGTCTGTGAAGAGTTCATGAGGTGTTATATCTACCCAGAAAAAACACAGAACTCTTAGACTGATCTCAAATTACTTATAATTAATAATTAGAGGCGAGGGTCTATTGCTTGGATCCATGGCTGTTCAGGATTTCAGAGGAACAATGAAAGTGTGATAGTTAAAATGATGCTGTGGGTTAGAATTTGGCAGACTGTTTTATTTATGAGTTCTAGCAACCAAACATTAAATAACAGTATACTTGCATATCTATCATGCTGAATAAAAAATAAATGTGCAAATGGTGGATATAAAAGCAGAATATTATTTTTATCTCCTATACTAAATATAAGGAATTAAATTATACAGGTATTAATGTATGTCAGATATTTCTTTATGGTAGTTGTTAATAAAAATTGTTGCCTGATAGAGTGACGTAATGATGAAGTAATGGTTATAGTGAACTTGTTATTATACATATTTTGCACATACTCAATATGTCAGGCTTATGGACTAGTGCATTATTGTTTTCCACAGTCCCCAAAAATTCTCTCTTTCAAGATGCTGAGAAATTGTATTAATAAGAAAAATAGGAAACATCCCTCTTCCCTACCCTAGTCCTATACCGTATCATGTGGAATATGAAGTGCTGCCTCTTTGGGCTGAAAAACAAAAGAAATATAAGGAAGAAACTAATAAAATATGGATAATCTTTTATTAGGAACCACATAAGTTGCAAGTCAAACTATAGCAGGTAATAATTAATCTGCAGCCCATTTTTGTCTGGCTGTTGCATAGCAGTGAATAAATCTTTCTGTTAGTAAATACGATACTTCTCTCACAAACTCAAATCACATCAGTGAAAAGTGAATACCTTTCCTTGTTAAGAGCAGAAGTCCACCAGGATATATTCTTATTCTAATGACAATGAAGTACATAAGAAAAGCTTTTCCTACGCCAGGGCAGGTGCAGATGTTTGTGCAAGGTACTCCTCAAGTGAGAGCCAAGGAGTGCCAGGATGAGGTGACTGGCATTTTAAGGTATCATCTTAGAGCAAAATTTCAAGAACTCCTCCTCAGATGTAATCTTTAACTCTGATAAACTAATTTATAATTTAATCTGCAACTATGCAATATCTGGTGTCCAATAAATACAACTAGGATAGTTCACTGCTGTAGTAAGAAGGAATTGATTTATATGATTTCAGGATCAAATAGCTGATCATATTCCTTAAATAAATGAATCTTCCTCAGTCATCCTCAGTGTTCAGTTTAAAACACATTTCACATTAGTTGAAATTGACACACTCCAGTAATTTGTTATCTTATTGCTATATAACAATAGTCAAATAATTAATACGTCAAATTTATGTTATATAATCCTGTTTTCCTTTCCTATTCCACTGATTAGTTTTTGGTGGAGTTTTTTGTTGTTGTGGGGTGTTTTGGTTTTTTTTTGTTGTTGGGGTTTTTTTTGTTGCGTTTTTTTGGTGTGTTTGTTTTGTTTTTGTTTGTTTTGTGGTTTTTGGGGTTTTTTTTGGTTGTTGTTTCTGGGTTTTGTTGATTTTTTTTCGCAGAGATTCTCCTTCTCTCTGTTTTGTAAGTAGCACAATAAGTACAGAAAGACATGGGATGGTCAACAGACTTCCATTGAGGTTTTAGCTCTGAATAGTCTTTGGGCTCTCTGGTGAGCCAATAAAAAAATAAAACTGCAAACAGGAAGATATTTTCATTGTTTAAGTTCTCTTTTTTTTTTTTTGTCATGCTTATTTCATGTAGACTACTAAACAGAAATAGCATGATAATATTTACTAATTGCTACTGACCTGACCTCGGTTTCATGAATGTACAGCTTCAGCATTAAATTGCCTGGCCTAACTACTTGTTTACTCCTCTCTCTCCAAGGTTACCCCTTTCTCTACATTGACTGTAAAAGGAATCAAAGGAGATTAGCTGATAAATTGACTGAGTCCTGCACATAGCAAATTTCCAGCAGGGACTGTTAAGGAGATGCTTCCCATGGTTATACAGAGAAAATTCCAAATCTAAAGGATCAAAAGACACACCATTTCTGGGGTGTTTCCTGAAAAGTCAGAGCCAACCACTTTCAAGAACTCTCAAATACTAAAAATAGCACTATTGGTAAATCTTCAATGTTGGGAACGTGTTTTTTAGCATTTTTTTCTGTGTAAAACCTTCAAGAAATCTTAGAATTCCTTATCACTGATTGCAACTTGCGAAGTCTGAAATGGCCAAGAGGAAAAAGATTTTGTATTCAATCATCACTTCTTCAAGAGACTCAGTCCATGGGCCAAACCCTGCTGAGAATGGTACCTTGTTACTGACTCTAGCATATACTTACTGATAAGAACATCTCTTTCAATCAGTGCTTCTCCCTTCCCCTTTCCCTTTTCCCATTTCCTCTCTCTCCTTTCCTCTATATAGCTCTGTGTGAGAGATATAAGCTGCAAATTGAACTAGACTTTTTGGATGTTTTTCTGCAATGAACTGGGAACTTGGTTTTGGTCAGGGTGAGATGAAATTGGACTTTCCCCACAAGAGACCTGCAAAGCAGCATCTGGGAGAACTCTTCACACTTACCTGACTTGCTGAGGTAGCAGGGGAGAGAGGGAAGGCTGGTTTTGCTTTCTCATTAGTTGGAGAAGTGGACACAACCTGGCAAGGCTGCTGATATTACAGAAATGTTGCTTAGTTTGCACTGACTGCTTTGACAGGACTAAGGAAAACCCTCCTTCTTAAGCAGTTATCCTTGCTCAGTCTCATTCCAGAGAATATCCAGACCCTTGGGAACTTCACAGACTTTGCACACTTGATCTAGAGCTGCTAATGGCTGTGACCCACTCCTACATCAAAGATGACAGGCAAAACAGCAAGAGCCATAGAAAGTGTGACAGGAGGATTTGCGACAAAGATAATGACAATGCAAGAAGAGGGAGAAGGGGAAAGAAGGAGAAGGGAGGAGAGGCTTTGGGAGCACTGAAGAAAGCCTTCCACTTCCTGCTTTGCGCATGGAGTTGAACTTCCAACCTGAATTACCATATGATCCTATGAAGCACTATACATAAAATGCTAACACTTTCCCTGGAAATGTTCAAAGCCAGGTTGGATGGGGCCCTGGACAACTTGGTCTTGTGGAAGGTGTCACTGCCCTTGGCTGGGGGGTTGGAATGACATGAACTTTAGTGCCCCTTCCAAACCAAACCATTCTATGGTTCTATGATAAATGAAAGGCATAAAGTGACCAGAAAGTTCAGAAGACTCTGGTACTGTGTCCCAGATGTCACTTTACTTTTGTATCAAGCTCTTGTGCAGTCATGGAGAGAAAGATAAAAAGGTCACGTAACTGGCATTGTCAGGTTAATGGTTGGACTCAATGATCTGAAGGGTCTTTTCCAGTCTAAATGATTCTGTGATTCCATGATTCTGTATAATTCAGGTCCTCACTTGCATGAATGTCAGCCCTTGTTTTGATGGATACACTTAGTGTCTGATAATGCTTCTATTTTTTTCCCCTGAGTAATGAAGCAAGCCTCAAGAAGCCACAGATTTACCTGCAAGTGAAAGACAACGCCTAGTAATTAACTTTATTGAATCCTTTGTAGATTTCACTCAGAGTTGTAAAGGAGGATAAT
>NW_008669048.1:31141-32747 GCF_000695815.1 Acanthisitta chloris
CTGTCTGGGACAGATGCTGACCTGGATTATTGGAAGAACCTGAGCTTCCAGATCCATTCACATGGTGCCCCGAGGCTGCATATTTGGGCCATGGAGCCTGACTTTTCTCCAAAGAACTTGTAAATGGAAGGGAGAAAAATAAAACACACAGATCTGTTAAACAGAGTGCTCCATCAGAACACCCCGGTCTTCTGCATGGCTGAAGGCATTAGTGAAAATAATATGCCTGGACTGAGTTATGCAAATGTAACTCTGCATATTACCAGTTTGTTGTTTTTTGGGTTTTTTTAATGCTCTAGTAGTATAACTCTGATAATTTCCCAATAACACAATATATTGAATTCTGTGTAATATTTTTGAAAAATGTTGACTCGAGACACTGATTTCATAATCTGAGAAAATCCAAGGCAAGTAACAGCAAAGGAAACTCTGATAACTGATTAGAGAGTTTCCAGGCCAACAATTTCTTTGCCGAAATTTCCCATAAGATTTCTGTGCACTAACAAAAATATTATCTCTAAACAGTTCACAGAGGGACTTGATCTCAAGTCTAAATACTCATGATTTGATGCAGATTAATGTAAGAAATACAAAATAAATAATAAGAGTTTATTGTGATTGTTGTGTCTGATCCACCGATAATGACTTTAGTGCTTACTACGAGATAATATGTGTCATACCCAGAGCCACAATTTACGCCTACAATTCCAGTGACTTCCCTGGATCTACCCCTGCTCTCCCTCACTGGGTATGAAATTCTTGAAGCTGTGTGAGGAAGTACATTACATTTTTCAGCTGGAAAAGTGACCCCAAATCCTTCAGTCCTGGGCTCTGAGCCAAGCAGCATAGCTTTAGCCTTTCCCACATTCAGCATCTACTTCCATTTCAATAGCAAAGCCTGGAAACTGTCAAAAAACGCTCTGGAGGTGGATCTGGTCCTTGTCTACAGCTACATTACTGACACGTATATCAGTGATTTCAATACACTTACAGTCAAATGGCTTTAAATACTGTGGAAACTTGTATATACATCTTTTAACAAGAGAAAAACAGATGTTCTTACAGTCAGTAATATGGGAGTCAGCATGCTCTATCTGTGTCACCCTTAGCTGCAGGTCTTTTGAAAACTGGTCTGAGAGAAAGGACTGTTTTTTCATGTATATGTTTTGTAAACTAAGAGCATCAGCAAAGTTAAAATGCACTGTGTATGCACAAGCTGAAAATATCCTGCCTTTAGATGGGGTGGAGACACATTGGCCTCAGATGCTGCACAATCCCATTTGTATGCCTGCTGTGAGTTAAGCTTTTCTGCAATTTATCACATGGATGGTACAGAGCAGCTGTGATATCTGTGGTAAGGGCAGGCAGAATCTCTTACTGAGGGAGGAATGGACACTCATTATTGAAAGTTTCAGTGAGCAAGGATCCCAGATTGCTAACAAAAATACCCAGAAAAAACAGATATTCAGACGGCACTTGCAATTAAAAGCTGCACCCAGAGCCTGTAGTTTATTGTTAGCTGTCAGGTAACAGCCTCTGCAGCTGGGCTGTTCTCCAGCTCCTCACAGCCCTGTCCTGCCAACCTTTGACTCCACCAGCCAGGCTC
>NW_008669048.1:32765-39055 GCF_000695815.1 Acanthisitta chloris
GCCCATTCCCAGGGCAGTGCCCAGTCTCTGGGGCTGTGACTGCCCATTGACCCCCAGCTGCCCTGCTCCTGGCTGGGGTGGTGGGATGGGCCCTGGCTGCCAAGCCCTTCCCGAATAGATCCCCGTGGGAACCCAACAGCCCCAGGGAGCCCTTGGCCCTGTGTCACCCTGATGGTGTAAGCCAGAGCTTCCTGGAGAACTTCTCTTGTCTCTCATCAGTTTTGTCACTTTTTGACATGTATGGGAGAGGGATGAGTGGGAAGCTGAGGGTGGGAAAAGGGGTCATCTGCTCCCCTTTCAGCATGCAGTTGCAGATCCATTTCTGTCTTGCTTACAGGAATCTAGGAAACCAGAGAGACTGAGACAAATGCAGAACTTGCACAAAGCTACAAACCACAGAATCACAGAAATATTTAGATTGGAGATCATCTGAGACAGAGTCCAACCTTTAACTGATCGCCACCTTGTCAACTAGACTGTGGCACTAGATGCCATGTCTAGTAATTTCTCGTGCATCTCCAGAGATGGTAACTCCACAGTCTTCCTGTGCAGCCCATTCCAAAGTTTAACAACCCTTTCTGTGAAGAAATTTCTCCTAATTTCCAGCACAGCTTGAGGCTGTGTGCTGTTGTACTGTCACTAGTTGCCTGGGAGAACAGACTGACCCCCACCTGGCTACAACCTCCTTTCAGGTAGTTGTAGAGAGCAATAGTGTCACCACTGAGCCTCCTTTTCTCCACGCTAAACAACTCCAGCTCCCTCAGTCACTCCTTATAGTACTTACCCTCTAGACGCTTCACCATCATCATTGCCCTTCTCTGGACATGTTCCAACACTTCAATGTCTTTCTTGCTATGAGGGCCCAAAACTGGACACAGTGCTCAAGGTCTGGCATCACCAGTGTCAAATACAGGGGACCCAATCACTTCCCTAGTCCTGCTGGACATACTATTCTTGATACAAGCCAGGATGCCATCGGCCTTCTTGGCCACCTAGGCACGCTACTGGCTGATGTTCAGCTGCTGTCGACCTGCACCCACAGGTCCTTTCCTGCTGGGCTCCTTTCCAGCTACTCTTCTTCCACCCTGTACCACAGCATGGAGCTATTGTGGCCAAAGTGTGGGACCCAGCACTTGGCATTGTCAAACTTCATACTGTTGGTCTTGGCCCACCAATCCAGCCTGTCCAGATTCCTCTGCAGAGCCTTCCTACTCTCCAACAGATTGACACTCTCAAGCAATTGGGTGTTATCTGCAAATTAACTGAGGGTACACTTGACTCCCTCATCCAGATCATCAATAAAGATATTAAACAGAACTGGGCACAACACTGACCCCTGAGAATCTCCACTTGTGACCAACTGGATGAGGCACCATTCACCACCGCTCCCTGGGCCTGCCCATCCATCTAGTTTTTAACCCAGCAAACAATGCACCTGTCCAAGCCATTAGACAGGTACAGAAGAATTCTGTACAATTTCAGAAGAATGCCATGGGAGACAGTGTCAAAGGCTTTGCTGAAGTCCAGGTTGACAATACTCAAAGCATTTTTCCCTCATCCACTAGGCAGGTCACCTAGTCATAGAAGGAGATCAGGTTAGTTGGACAGGACCTGCCTTTCCTAAACCCATGCTGTGGGTCTGATCCCCTGGTTGTATGGTATGTGCTGTGTGATAGCACTCAAGGTGATCTGTTCCATAACCTTCCCTGGCACCAAGGTTAGGCTGACAGGCCTGTAGTTCCCTGCATCCTCCTTCCAGAACTTCTTGTAGATGGGCATCACACTGGCCAAATACAGTCATCTGGGACCTCTCCTGTTAGCCAGGACTGATGATAAATGATGGAGATTGGTTTAGTGAGCTCTTCCGTCAGTTCCCTCAGTACCCTCGGATGAATCCCCCTGGTTCCATGGCTCGTGTCTAAGTGGCACAGCAAATCATTATATAGTTCCTTCTGGATTATAGGGAGTCTATTGTGCTCCCTGTCCCTGTCTACCAGCTCAGGGGGCTGCTTGTCCTAAGTTTAACTAGTTTTACTGTTAAAGACTGAGGCAAAGAAGGCTTTAAGCAGGCTCTTCCTCATCCTTGGTGACTATTTTCCACCCCTCATCCAATAAAGAATGGAGATTTTCCTTGGTCCTCCTTTAGTTCTTAATGCATTTAGAAAAACACTTTTTATTATCATTTACAGCAGTGGCCAGAATGAGTTCTAGTTGAGATTCCACTTCTCAAGTTTTCTTTCTACATGACCAAACAATATCCTTGTACTCTTCCTGAGTTTCCTGTCCCTTCTTCCAATGATCATAAACCCCCTTTCTTTCTCTGAGTTTCTGCAAAACCTCTCTACTCAGCTAGGCCAATCTTCTTCCCTGATGGCTTGTTTTTCTGCACATAGGACAGCCTTCTCCCTCACCTGTGAGTTTTCCTGCTTAATGTATATCTAGCTTTCCTGGACACCTTTATTATTAAGGGTAGCCTCTCTGTACTTCAATTCTTCTTAAAATTTCATTTCCAGGAGTGCTGAGTGGAGTTTGGTCTACCTCTTGCTAAGACCTAAAAAGAAGGGTTCATGCAGGTCTGTATGCCCCTCTCATGACAATGAAAAGGTCTGTCTGTGCTATCATTGTCTACTGGCCCATACAGTGGGCAAAGAGGGCTTCATTCTCTGGCATTGAATGTGGCCACCTCCTTTTCCTTCAAACTACAACTGACTGCTGCATTCCTTATGTTTGCTTCTGAAGTCCTTTCACCTCCTTCATTCTTTGCCTTACTTACTCCCTCAGAATTCATAGTCCTTTCTAGCAAACCTTTTTATCAGATAAGCTGAGATGCTAAAATAAATAATGTCAGCATTTATCTGGCTACAAGTGATATTTACTGCCATTTGATTTCAGTGGAAGTCTGCCTGAGAGAATACTTTTATTCAAGCCCTGCAGATGAAGAGTTGAGGTGTAGATTGTAAGGATGCCCAGAAATCATGCACCATATTTGTGACTGAGCTGGGGAAAAGGGCTTCTAATTATCAGGCAGAAATAAAATGAATAAATAAAAGTATTAGTGTTTTTTTCATGTGACACAGATACACAGTTAAGCAGCGGAATTCAATATCACAGGTTGTCACAAATGTCAAAGTATGAATGGATTTAAAGAGGAATCAGACAGCTCCTTGGGTGGAAAATGAATCATCAGGGTATATAAAATATGAAGCCACACATACAACCTCCATTTTAGTAAATTCATAAACAGCAGGAAGCTGAGAGCTGGGTTGTGCCAGGGAGATGGCTATTCTGCTCTTGCCTTGTTCTCACCTTCTAGTCGCTATTGTCAGATCTAGGATTCTGGTCTACATGTATGCATATGAATATATACACATTTATAGATACACATAATTTATAGATATATATACATATATTCTTTATCTCTTGCTCTCATACAATATCCTCCTATGCTTTTGGAAGCCTGCCTGAGGTTAATAACTTCTTAGCGATATGTCACATTTTTTTCTGATGCAGAGACAAATACATTCAACAAGAGAATCCACATGAGAAGTGAAGCAAAGAGCAAGTACCTCCCCATCCAACAGGTCATCTTTGGGTTGTATTTGCTAGAATAAGAAAGAAGCATGGCTCCAGGTGCTCTAACACTGTAGTCTTGGGTGGAGCCAGCTGGCCTGCAGCCAGCCTTCAGCATTGCTGGAAATCCCCAAAACTGAAGCATACTAGCACTGATGAGACAAATCTCACAATACAAGGCCACAGTGTTGGATGTAGCTATGGTACTGACATTTTCAAAGTCTATATATCTATAGGTCTCACAGTATCTGTGGAGTTCGTAGAGTCATCTTGGTTTGAGACAGGAGATCTGCAACTTTTTCTTATCATGCTATTGACACACAGTATATTTTGGTAGCTCCTGTGCAAGGACTCTGTCCTTCCCAGCGTCTGTAATCACAAACATAGCTTGTAGCCATAGCACTCAGTTTGCAGTTGCCTCATACTTGGGAGCATTAGGAAGTTAGTGATGACACTGGGCACTTTGAATCCCATGGGTGTCTATTACACCAGCTATAATTTGAACCAGAAAATTTAGAAATGAAGCAGTGCCCTTTCTACTTCTGGTATTGGAAAGGTAATTTTAAATTGAAGCTATGTCATAGGATGCAAATAGACTGTGATTATGAAGTTCATTGAGTTTAAGGTAGCAGATATACATTAAGACATTATTCTTTTTGGCTGCATGCCACGCTCCATTTTAGAAAGGCATCCAGGTCGCCTTTTCCCTCTTTGATGCTGTGTTATTTTCACTGTGCTCTGGTGGCTATGTCCTCTCAGAGTAATAGATGCACTGTTTCTACTTCCAGGATCAAAAGCTTTCACTCAATGGGAAACTGCAACACTTGCCACATATTTATTGGAGAGTGCTCCATGATATGCCATGTTAATGGAGCATAACTCTCTCTGTGAACATAGCTTAAATAATTCTCTGTATAAACTCAGCTTGTTTGAAACTGTTTTTCTATGGTTGTCAAAACTCTGTCATGTTTTTCTTTTGATTGTAGTTTTTTCAGCTGTCTCTTTATGCAGTGTGAAGCTAATGGATGATTACATGAGGAAAAAATAGGCAACCTAGGAGAACTGGCAGAAAAGAACTCTTTTTTTTTTTTCATTTATTCTGGTTTACCTCAAGCTGCCCTTTGGGGTGTAATGTTTGGCTGGTTACTCTTGCTCTCTGCTTCGCTTTCCTCTGCAACATCTTTTTTTTTATGTTCATAGTATGTCCTAAACCAGAAAAGAGCTGGCAGACAGGATAGATAGGAGAACGATGCTGTGAGCTTGATCTGGCAGTTTTCATTGCATTGCAGTTTCAAAGGGAAGAAAAATTTCTTCCTAAATTAAAGCTTCAGGAGAAACTTAACACATTATTAGGGCAACAGAATTCTTTCACCTCCCCTCCCATATACAGATGTTTTAAAGAAAAATAGAAAAAGATTGGGGTCCAGATTTTCCTGTGTTGCATGCAGTATTTCTGATAATGTTATTACTGAACTGGAGATCATAATTAGCTAATAAAATGGCTAGGTCCCAGCTAAAAGACAAACACTAAGTAAACATTGATTCAAAATAGTTGGCTCATTTGAACTATTTGAAATGTTCATGCTATTTTGGTGAGGAAATGTATTTTTCACAGTGTTTTTAGAGCTAGGTGATATTATAAGTGTGGATACCACTTTGAATGGCTGCAAAACGTACAACTGTATTTCAAAAATAAAAAACATCCGTCCAGTCTTGCTGACTTCACCGGAAGTTTTAAAACTAAGTGACTCTGAGAATCAGACTTAGTATCTAAGTATCCTTGGCTGTATGGGGCACATCATCTTTGTATTTCAGGAGTAAAGGCTGAGGGACGAAATATGAAAATTTAAGTAAACATATGGCCACTATTATTGGAATTTGGAAGAGGCACATTTTATCATTCTTTTTTTGCTCCCCATAAATGAACAGCTTTCTCATTCTTAAAGGGTTTGCTATTCAAGGTCTTCTAGCTCTTTAAAGCATAATGCATTTGGAAAGATTTCTGTTAATAAAGACTTCACAAAAATAAGTGATTTCAAGATAATTCCACTAAGCTGGCCAAGACCTTCTCATGTAGTTAGACATAATTTGTTATTTTCAAAATCAAGTGCACTTTTCATGTACCCTACTTTAGAAAATAACCAGCGTTTCCACCCTATGCAACTTGTCCCTTTGCTAAATTTGGGTATGTTTTGTCTTTGATATTACAGGCATAATAAGCATGTGTACCCTTTCACACTTCAAATTTTCCCCAGTGTACCCTTGATCTATCATGATTTGACAAATGGTTAATGAATTACATTGCAGTTGCTTACATTCTTTTTTTATTGCTATTATTTTTAAAAGCCTATATCAAATCTGGGCGAAATTCTCTGTGTAATCGGATCATGTTTAGGTAACAGGCTGATAGGCTACCAAGCCCATAAATACATGATGCAGTGCCACCAGAACCCCATGAAGGATTTAAACTTTGTTTTCTTTTGTGCTTTCAGTTTTTATTCTTTACAAAGAAGGGTGAAGTTTTCCCTTCAGAATCCTTTCTGGTGTTGGACAGCCTCTATCAATCATAGTTGAATAACATGGGGATTTTTAATCAAAGATAGTATCACTTAAAAATAGATTTGCTTTCACTTTAAGAAACTGTTTTCCCTTACAGTGTTCTTGGATAATATGACCTAATGTGGATAAACAGTTGGTTTAACCACACCTCTGAGTACTGG
>NW_008669048.1:39107-54227 GCF_000695815.1 Acanthisitta chloris
TGAGTTCCAGAACTGGTGAGCAAGCAATGGGAGCTTAGAGGAGTAAGAATAAAGGTGGCAGTGGACAGACAGCCGAGGAGGAAAAGACAATGACATTTGACTAGAGTACTAATAGCTGCTTCTTGAGGTTAATTACTCCCCTTCTGACAGCTCTCTGACCAGAAGGTCATGATTAATCACATCTGCTGTCATGTAGAAGGAGTGATTACAGCATGCATAGTATTACTTACTGCACATTCCTGCCTTTACATTCCTGTGTCTTGGCTACTGATGCTGGAGTTTCATGTTAAAACAGCCTAAAACTTTAAGATTTGATATTGGCAGATGATGTTCTTCTACATAGTGGTTCAGGGAGTCTGTTTGGGTAAAATGGAAGAGCCCTGAGCAGAGTAAGGATATATTGTCTTATAATGCTATTTAACCGGACTGTAGATGGACATTTTTGTTTATATGTTCCTGGGGTTTTTTTAACAAGCTGGTATCTGGGTATGTGCAAAGATCATTCGATTCAGAGAAAGTGCTTCTGGAAGTTAAAAGGACACTAGTGGAAAAAAGAGGTCACTCTACCAATGAACTTATCCTAGCTGAACTATAGGCTGAGCTCTGACACTCTGTAGGTATCCAGTGTGGTCAGGAATAAGATGACCACACTGCTGTTAGATACATATCAAAATCAGAAACCAGGACACCTAAGTGAAAGCAGTGAGAAATCAGCTGCACATCCTGAATGTGCTGGAGGTCAGGACCCATGAGCATGCTCAGGCCCAGTCACAGTCTTCTTTGTCAAACCTGTAGTGGATGCTTGTGAGCTCTTTTTAGCAAAAGAAGAGATGAGAAACAGCTCTCATCTGGTAGTTCTTAGTTTGTCACATTACACTTATTAAAATCTAACTTGGCAAATCCTTAAAGATCTTTTTCTTAAAGGAATGTTTCATGCAGAGCAAAGCAGTTGCTGGGTTTTGGGTTTTTCTAACATGGCAAAGGGGCTGTATAGCTTGTTTTGGGTTCATGGAGGAAACTTGGATGGTCAGTGGACTGCAAATCAAGATCATGTGGGTGGTCTCTACTGCCAGTCACACAAAAAGAGTATGAAAAATGCATATAGTTTCCCTCTTCTCTCTCAGTGTTTCAGAAAGCTAAGGCTTTTCCAGGTTATAACAGCTCATATTGGTGTTGTGTAGTTTCCTATCTCTGTGCTGGGTTCGGCTGGTGCAGAATTTGTTGTCTTCACAGTGGATAGTATGGGGCTGTGTTTTGGGTTTGTGCCGAACTCCAGGTTGATAATATAGTGATGTTTTCAATTATTACTGAGCAGTACTTACACAAAGACAAGGCCTTTAGTGCTCTTCATACTGCCACACTGGCAAGGAGACTGGGAGGAGACACAGCCAGGAGAGGTGGCCCCAAATGACCAAAGGGATATTACGTATCATATGACAGCATGGTCAGTATATAAACTGGGAGGAAGAAGGAGGAAGGGCAGGACATTTGGACTGGTGGTGTTTGTCTTCCCAAGTCACTGTTACATGTGATGGGGCCCTGCTGTCCTGGAGATGGCTGAACACCTCCTGCCCATGGGAAGCAGTGAATTACCTCCTTGGTTGGTTTGCATTGGGTGAATTAATTCCTTGCTTTGCTTTGCTTGTGTGCACAGCTTTTGCTTTCCCTCTAAAACTGTCTTTGTATCAACCCACGAGTTTTCTGACTTTCACTCTTCCAGTTCTGTCCCTTATCCTGCTGGTAGGGGAGTGAGTGAGCAGCTGAGTGGTACTTGGTTGTTGCTGGGGTTAAACCATGGCACATGGGAAACCTCAGAAAGGAGTAAGGTCCTTCTGAGATGGGTGCCCACAAGACAGCTCAGCATGTTGGAACAATTCATTTTTAACCAGCCATACACACTGAATTGGCCAACTATCCTCAATTTTCAAGAGCAACTCAGTGGAAATTTCCCATCACTTGATTTTCCCTGTAAGCATCTTGAGCTTTATTCGCATGGAAGGTCTTTCTCATATAGAAGCCAACCTGAGTCTCAGGAAAGGATGCCTGTGCCCCTGTTCTACTGTTTATAGCTGTTAAGAAAACATTACAAAACAAGCTTCTGTTATTCCAGTGTTTGCCTAAAGGTGACAAGGGCAGGAAACTCATTGTAACCTCAGGCTGTTCTCATGCCTTTGTTGTTCCATTAGGCGAGAGAAACAAAGAATGACACCATGCATTGATGACTAGAGACCCTATGCATAGAGAAGGACATCTTGCATACAGATACTGAGGGAATCCAGTACAGTATAGGGATGCACTGCATCTTATTCTTGAAAATTAAGTATTGCTTGCAAACCAGAGAGAGGGATCTGAGACACCTCCTGTGGACACAAGAGTGAGTGGTTTCCCTTCTGCAACACTGTGACTAGAGGACTGATCTGTGTCTCCTTTGAAATTCCAAACTGAAATGGTTTGGAGATTTTGAATAATCACTTCCAAATTGTTTCCTATGGGTTCTTTTGTTGTTGTTGTTGTTGGTTGGTTGGTTTGGGCTGGCTTTTTTTTTTTTAAATTTTTCTGAAAGATCAAAGTCATTCAGCATAAATGGTTCTGCTGCAAAGATAGTAGAAGTGTTACCCTTTTTCAGATAACCCCTCACTTCGTGCTTTGTTCCCAGATCTGCGAGGTGCCATATGCTTTAAGCCCCTGAAGTCTGAAAGGGGTCCAGGAGTGGCTTCTGGCTGGGGTCTCTAAAATATACTTGGGAACAGAATTCTGCTACATAGCATAATTTCCCGTGAATATAGTCCAGCCTGCTGTCTTCTTGAGACTAATGCTGAATGCTCAAACTCTGACACAGTGAAAATACAACCTTTTCAAAATGCTCTGACATATTTTGCATACTGTTTAACCCTTGAGAGACACTTGATGACAGAAATTAGAGTTGGACACACACAAATATATATATATGCATACACACAGGACATTTCTGAAAACATTGCTTTTTACAAAGTTACATATAAGCAGTATAAACTCCCCCTGCCTTTCCCATTTCAGTTTCCTTGCTGCTCCAAAAAACTGTGTTTGTCATGGGGTCAAACTGCAGTTCTCAGTGCAGCTCATGCCATTCATTCTGAACCATGACTTGTCTTGTCCAGCTTGCTTTGCTATTTCCACTGCAAAGCCATTCCCTCAACCTTCTATGACTGTGTGAAACTGTCTGACTTTCACTCAGCTTGTGCTTCATGGCTTTCCTTTTGCAAAATCCTTCTTTTGTACAGAAATAAGGGCTGTTGCTTTTCCTCTCCTCCTTATCAAATCTTTCTCTTAGTCCAGTGGCTATCCACTGGATCTATCCTGGAAGTGATATCATGTGATCTGCAAAGTCCTTGAGAGAGGCATTGAAATAGACGCCAACACCATAACTCCATTCAAATCAACAACAATTGAAAAGATATACATGAGCAAATCCCACAAATCATCACAAAGACTAAGCCATGAATGTTTGCCATCCTCCCAAACTGCATTTTCAGCAAATTTTTCTGACTTAGCTCTACATATGTGCTTGAATGATTTGCAATTGTATTACTTGCGTATATAATATAACATCTCATATAGCTTTAACAGGTGAAGCATAGTATGATGTAGATTGTGTGTATGTCATATGTAAAGCATATTATATTATAGGTAGAAATTTAAGCCTTAAACCCCCATGTATATCTGTATCCATAAAAGCTTTGGCGTGTGTTTGAAAGGCCAGGAGCTGAAGTTCCTTGATTCCCTCAAACTGCACATACATGCAATGCAATATATTCCATGTCTCCACTTACATGCTGTAGTCATACTTGATTCACTGATCTCATCTACCTGTGGGGCCTGGAAGTGGGAAGGGCCACAAGAAATTCCTTGTGACCTGCTGAAAATGTGATTTTGGGAGACCAGGGCTGCAAAATACGTAACTGAGCACACCTGTCCACCTTTCTTTTTTTAGACAGGGTTAGGTGGTAGATAAATCTTCACGCACTTCCAGAGAAGGCACACCTTTGTGCTGTGAGTGTAATACTGACAGCTGCAAAGGAAGATAAAGTACATCAACAGAATGCTTCCCATGAGCCAGGCTACTGGTCGGTTAGTATTTCTTCCTTTCCATTCTCTGAGTCATTCCCAGTCATTCCCAGTCTCCTTTAGCTTCTTTCTTTCTGTCTCACTCACCCCTCTAGCTTTCTCAGGTGGAAAATAGGATGTGGCCCCCTCAGTGTGTCTGTCAAACATTTTGGCTCTTCGGCTAATCTTTGACCAGACCTGACTGTGTTTCTTTCAGTGAAGCAGACGATTGGTTTCCAGTTAAGCCTTTGGAATCCTAGGGCTCAGGAAGAATAACTCCAAGCACTGCATTTGGGAAAGCTTTATTAACAAGTTGAAAGTGAAAGAAAGGTAATAATTGCATTTAAACAATCAACCAAAGCAAAGCTCACCTCTGGGTTTATAAATTTGTAGGGAAGACATAATTACAAGGGCCCTGTGTTGCTACATTGCTTTTGCTTTGAAAACCAGGCCGCCACCCCACTCCCACTGGATGGATAATTGGGTCCTCATAGGTCTCTTCAATCAAAGTAGTGTTGCAGTAAAACTTTATTTCTCCAGTGCTCATTAAAAGAGAAGCTGAATGGAAAACTCCCACTTTGGGGATGGGATTAGATAGCCCTAGATTATTCCTCCTCCCATGCCCTTTCAAGGTTTTTTGTTTCTAAATCTGCTCAGCAAGAAAAAGTAAATTGCCAGAAGTGAGATTAGTGAAGAATATTGTCCCAAGGACAATAAGGCTTTATTGCAAGGCTGGTATGAGATCCCGGCTTCAAAAAAACTACAAGACCCAGAGGTGTGTGAGCTCTTAATTGCCTACCTCTGATAAACTGGCAGTGGAAAAAAAAAGGAAGAAAAATCCCATTCAGCTGTGAATTAGCCTGGATCAAGTCCACTTGCTAATCAGAGTTTAATGAGGATGCTGCTGGCCTTAACATATTCAAAATGTTCAAAACTGCCCTGGCTTCAAGTTTGTGCAGTTAGCATTTCCTCTCTGTTGTCACTTCTGCACACAGGCCGTCATGAATCTTTAGAGAAGATAATTATGTCTGGGACAGGCATGGTTGGGAGAGTGGGAGAGTATATACCTCAGAAGGAGTGAAAATGTAAGGCTGAGACTTACTCTGCTAATTCATTCCCATATCATCCAAATTGTCTACGCCTCAGCTGCTGGAATAAATACCCTGATTTGCTCATTGTTAATTAGACCCATAGAGCTTGGATATATGGCAGGATTTCTAATACTGTATCACAGTCAGCCTTTATCTGCCCTTGCTCTCAGGGGAATCCATGGGATAGCTGTGTGTGTTGGCCCCAGGGTTCAAGAATCGCAGGTCACACCACTGGCAACCACAACTGCTGTTTGCTGCTTATACAACCCTTGATAAAGACCAGGAGCTGTGCAAATATAGCTGCTGTGCCAGAGAGCTCAATAGGTAAAATCAGGAGATGCTTTGACTTTTGTTGACTACACTGAAATTACTGAGTTAGCCCACTGCAGTAGCTACATGGCTGAAAGCAGAGACTTTCTCACATGCAATAGGCTCCAGGGCAGTGGCAGAAGGAAGCAGGCACTGGCAAGTACCCTTTGATCCCTATTCCTCATTCCCATGCTACTGCTCTAAACTAGATGCTATAATGGCACCAAATTAAAAAAAAAAAACAAACCAAAACCCAACAACCCTGAACAAAGAATAAGAACTCAAGATTTTGATACCTTCTAATTATGGGCTTGATTTGAGATGTGTGACTGACTACATGAGGCTATAAAAGCTTTTACATAAACCTCTCTGGTTTACGTAAAAGCCAGAGTACTTCTCTATCCAGAGCTGTATGTGACACTCACCCTGTGAGAAAAAAGTACCACATCTTCTGTTGGCTAACATGATTAGGGCCATATGGTTCAGTCAGAGACTGCTGATCAACAAAGATGCTATTGAATGCAGTCACAGTGGATCAAGTACATGCTGTCTTGTGCTCAAAGCTTAGTTTATCCACAGCCTACCCTCCACAGTCTAACAAATCTTGCAAACAGGTTGTAAGACTCTGAACTTTGTAGACTGCAAAGCATGTTTTGCACACAGCCTGATTTGCCTTACCCTGATTGCATACTGCTGTAGAGTGCAGTGGAGCAGCTCTTGATTTGCAGCAATGTGAATGTGAGGGGAAAATCAATTGTGGGAGATCATAAGTATCTTTCTAACACTCAGAATTTTCTTGAGTATTGTGTAAAAATTGCATTGACCAAGCTTCCACTCTGCCTTTGTAGAACAGCTCTTCAAGATGGCAGGGAAAGTATGAATTCATTATTGTCTGCCATGAGCAATTCTTGAGGTCTGGGGTTTTTTTTGGTTTAGACAGAATATTTTTATGATTTCTCCTAATGTGGCCTCACAAAATCCAACACTGCTATTGGTTTTTGTGAAAATAATATATTGAAGCAGGATATTATTAATTTAAGGTTGGAACTATATGTAAAGTGTACGCTAAGTGAAACTGATCCCAGGCTTTCTTACACTTAACACTCATGCCATCCGTTATGCAGGTAGAAGATTTCAAGTACATTTTTTTTGAACGGTTTCACACATAGAGATCAATCAACCAATCAAATCTCTATTTTTTCCCTCTAAAAAACTAGAGTAATGGTATCAATGTCACAGCAACTTAGGTGTTTATTCAAAAGCACTAATGGCTGGTGCTAAGAAAGGCGGTGCTTATATTGTCTCTACGAAGGATATATCTGAAAAATTAAAACTTGCTTAGTAAAAATTGCTTTAGTTAAACAACATATATAATGAAAAAGCACTTTTAATCAGATAGCCACTGACCAAAAGGGATCTTCAAGTACACATCCCATTACAGTCTCTGTGAAAAAGGCATTGTCTTCAAAGAATACTTATGCAAGCATGGTCCAATACTGCAGAAATGTAATGTAAATGCAATTCAATGTAATTTGACCCCATCACAAATAAGGTTTTAGAGCAGCAAGGGAACTGAGAAAAGGCAGCAGTTTATACTGTATTCATATAGATCTACATATATTTTATGCTTTGAAGAATAAGATTTTTAGAAATGTTTTGCAAAACCTGTATAAAACTCGGATGGTTTGCTGTAAAGCTTCTTCTATTCTTGCTGTAAACTTCCATCAGCTTTAAGCTCCCACATGCTGGAATCCCAGCACTTCTTAAGTAGTATGCAACAGTAAACAAAATACTAGCTACAGCTCCATCTTTGGAGTTTTCACATAGTTTATGATTCAGTTTTTCTTCTTTCTCCTTTTCTAAACTAAGGGGCACAACTTATTTGAGAATCTACATAATAGAAACCCTTTGTGACTAGATATTGAAAGACAATACATGAACCTAATCTGAATATAATAGGGATCTTTTTAAAGCTCCACATATTTCATGTACCATTTAGAAGTAATGGCTTTCTTTCCAGCAAGTAAAGTGATCATATTTGATAATTCAGCTTTGATAAAAAAAAGGCCTAGACAACCACAGATAGATAGGAAGTATTTGTGTTTAAAAATGCTGAAATGTTCCATCTGGATGGAAAATTCTTAAATGAATAATTTAGACATTTCCAGAATATGTTTTTTGACATTGTCAGAAAGAAATGTTTTTATATTTCTGAGTCAATCTTTTATCTGCTTTTCATTCTCTACATTGCTTTGCCATGTTGACATTTTTGTTTCAGTTCAGGACAAAATCAAATATTAAAATATCCCTGCAGTAAGAAATTCCTGTTTTGGACCAGGTCTGCTTCTGATAATGAACCACATGTGAAGTTGTTCAAGATGTTATGAATCTAAAAAAAATGTTCTTATTTCATCCAAATTACAAGGGAAAACCTGCCAATGACTTTAAAAGTCCTTTGCAAGGTACAGAATCCTTTTGCTCCAGAGTAATTTGCCAGAATTCAAAATGTAAAATACATAATATATACAATAATATACAATACCTTTCTAGGAGCTTTAAGGAACAGCCATAAAATCAGATTTATATGGCAAACTATTTAGGCAGTGCAAGGTCATAGTAAAGCCTAGTGCTTCCATTATTGCTAAAAAAGGTTAATAATATTTGTAGAAGGTCAGTGTGTCATTCAAGATCTAAATTATTATCATGCAAATCCAGTTAGAGAAGGCTTAAACGCTGAGTGCTGAAAAGACTGCGTGTTGCCCAGTTCAGGCCTGATTGTTGTGTCTTTTTGCAGATGCCCTGTTTACTTGAAGAGTGATGCATAAGAAAGATGGCATGTGAGAATGATGGATGGATGTGGATATGCTATGCCATCACTAGAAGCATTGGAACTTACTGCTTTTTTGTTTGCCCCAGGATTCAGGATTAACTTCCACTGGAGCCAGTGAAGCAGAATTTAGCTCCCAGTTTGTTTTTTGCATCTGTCCTGTGCATGGAGGCTGCAGTAGCCTCTCTAGCTGAGCGCTGGGAATGTACCATTGAATGTCCTGTCATGAAAGAAAGAGGAACAGTTGGCCCACTCACTACCACTTTAGGTGTTTTGAGCTACAGCCTGGAACAAACTGAGCTGTAGGAAAAAGCTGTATATCAAAGCAGTTCCTGGGCTGCTGTAGCTATCTGCGGGAGGCTGTGGCAGCCTGGAATCTGTGACATGAAAAAGGTAGTGGAAAGAATGCTTGGACTCCTGGGAGGTGCAGGAGGTAATTTAATATCACCCCATTGGCATAGAATAAATGTGAATGAGGGAGAAAAGAGGCCCACAGTTTACAATAGGCTCAGTAATACTGCATGCATTTTGAGCAGGCGCAAAAGAACAGCTCAACAAATGCTTCTAGAAGGTTCCTAAAAAGCAGCCTTTCTGCTTAGATAATTTTTCAAGGACTTGGTATGCAGGACTGAAACAACATTTTAAAAAGGAAATTTCCAAGTCACGAACTTCTTCTTTGAAGGAGTTCCCAGTTCCTTCAAAAGTGAGAAAGGGTTTGTGTTCATTTCAAGTTTTGGGGAAAATTTGGGTCAAGTTTCAAGATGGTTTCTCGACCTCTAATTACTATTATTAGCACTCCTAAATGGACTCTTTAGAAAATCTCTTGACTAAGGAAGGCTGGAGTGAGCTAATGAGTATGAGAGTGAGAAGAAGGTCCTTGTTTGAATTTTAAATACTCCAGCTCACTAATTGGGGACCAATGGAGAATGCTTCTTTTGGAGTGGAGAGAGTTCAGGGGCAGGTGGGAGCAAGAACAATATTTTTTAGACCTGTCACTTTAAAATATACCCACTGCTGCTTTGACATGGCACTAAATGAATTTTTAAGCAACAATAAGTAACCCTATCCTCCATTTAGGCACTTGCAGGACTTACTTGTTTTTGTTTTTAAAAAATGAGCTAGACAGGTTTTTCCAAGGTCTCATGGCTTTAATGAAGAATAACAATCTCTGATGATCCTGGCAACAGGCATCTTTTCTTTTCCAAATGAAAATGAGGAGGCAGAGAGCCTTGTGCCTACAGCTCTGTTGTATGTTTGACCAGCAGAGTCCCCATGGACAGTCCTGTTCCTATTGGGCACTACTTTTGTCCTCCTATATTTTTGATTTCCATTTTTTCTGGTAAATATATTTTTGGACACAGTTCCCACCATTGCATGCATCATTCCCACCCTCAAGACTCACCCTGATTTTTTTTTTTCAGAGGACCAACAGAGCTGCAGCAGTCTTATCCAGCATGGAGAAGACATCCAGACATTTGGGTTTTTTCAAACAGAAATCTACTTTAGTGATCACCACCTGAACACAGCTGACACAAATTGCATTGTTTTTCTGCTAAAAAAAAAAAAAAGATGAGGAATGTACTTACAAAAACATATATTTCTTCTTTTTGTCTACAGGACTTGGAAAAATGTTAATGTACAACATTATGAATCCCTCATGACCTTAGAAATTACGTGGACTTATGTGCTACATCCATGAAAACTCTGCAGATTGGGCTGTACACAATATTTCAGAAGGCACTTCCAACTCACGAACAACAGAGAATCAAAGTGACTCCCTGTTTCCAGGAACATTTTCTTCTTTCTATAAGCCAAGGAATCCAATGAACTGAAATACTTCATTTTGACTAGGTTTTGCCTAATTATTTTTTATTTTACAATTACACATATATAGTCAATTTTATCCATCTGAAGCTATACAAAGTTTAAGGATTAATTAGGGTCAACCCAAGCTTTTCCCTGGTGTATAATATTTGTGCTTCCTGACTGTTGAGAGAACTGAGTCACAGAGTTCCGTGGTGACAGACTAGCTGGGGGTTGATATTTCACTTGAACTAAATTGCACACTCATTTGCCGTCTTACATGTATGCCTCCAGAGCCCTGATTGTTCTTCTGCTGATGAAATAACTTATAGAACTACTTATAGAACTACTACTCATAGAACTACTACTTAAAGAATCTCTTCTTTAGGAAGATAGTTTTTACAGAAAGAGTAATCAGACATTGGAATGGGCTGCCCAGGGAGGTGGTGGATTCACCATCCCTGGAGGTTTCAAGACGAGACTGGATGTGGCACTTAGTGCCATGGTCGAGTAACGATGGTTACTAGATTATCCTTGAGGTCTCTTCCAACCTGGTTGATTCTATGATTCTATGTTTCTATGATTATGAGGAAGGGCTGAGGGAGTTGGGCTTGTTCAGTCTCGAGAAGAGACAGCTCAGGGATGACTTCATTGCTCTTTACAACGACCTGAGACTGGATTGTAGAGAGCTGGGGGTTGATCTCTTCTGCCACACCTACAATGAGAGGACTAGAGAAAATGGCTTTAAATTGAGATGAGGAGATTCAGACTTGATATCAGAAAAAAATCTTTTCACTGTCAGAGTGGTCAGGCACTGGAATAGGCTGCCCAGAGAGGTGGTGGAGTTACAATCCCTGGAGATGTTTGAGAGGTATGTAGATCTGGCACTGGAAGATATGGTTTAATAACTTACGGGTTACAGCGGTAGTGCTAGGTAGATAGTTGGACTTGATGACCTTAAAGGTCTGTTCCAACCCTGATGATTCTAATAAAGAACGCCTCATTCATAGTTGAAAAATTTGCTTCTGTCTATGGCAATGCTTCAGCCCCAATGCAAGGCAACTTTGGTCATCTTTTTGTGTTTGTAGACTGACAAAAATGTGCTAAAGGTTTTACAGCCTGATTTTACGAAATAGTACTGATGAGACTGGGAGCTTAGTTAATCTAAACTATCTCAGAAAGGGTCAAAATGTGCTTGTATATTTGACAATTGATGTATAATTATGAAGTGTGTTTTGGCCCAGTCCTTCAATGTACTGAAGCCTGTTTGTTTTCTTGGGCCTTTCCAAGGCACCTTGGCACAGGTTGGCTGACTGAGTAAATCTGAAGAAGTGACACACTGCTTTCCTCCCCTTCCTGCATAACTGTATTTCTCAGTTACACAGTTTGGCTGATATTGTGCTGACATTTTGATTTACATGAGGAAAAAGAAGGCGACTAAGAGGAGAGACTGCTTCTTATATTTGCTCCTACAAAGTCTTTTATAATACTCTGCACAGAGTACCTCTTAATTCTTGAATGAAAGAGGAAGAGTTGGGGCACTCACCATCACTTTAGCTGTTTTGAGCTATAGACTGAAACAAACCGAGCTGTATGAAAGAGCTGTGTATCAAAGAAGCTACTGGACTGTTGTAGCGATCTGTGAGACTGTGGCAGCCTGGACTCCTGAAAAAGGTACTGCTTGGACTCCTGGGAGGTGAAGGAGGTAATTTAGTATCGATAACAAGTAACAAACTGAAGTATACAAAACAAGCAGTATATCCTGTATACAATGTTATGTGTATTTACATTGCACTGGAAGAAGAATCTGCCTGGAGTGAAAACGGGAGCAGAGGTGAGCATGTTACTACACTAGAAACATAGACTCTCACTCTGACTATCAGCTTTACAGATGTGTTCTTGCTTGTTTTTCCTATTTGCTGGGCAGGCTTCACTTTGCTCCTTAGGCAGAGGCAGGCAGCTGTTTTCAATATCCAAAGGACAAGTCTTGGAAGAAGTTCAAGGTGCCATCCTTGCACTCTGGCTAAAGATTATGAAAAGATTTGATCAGGGCAGGGGGAAGTAAGAAAAGTTGGCAGCTGCTTTCGACATGAACTGTGCAGTCAGCCTCTTGGAATTAACTTCAACAGCTTCAGAACAGGTCATCTAAATGCACTCTCTCTTTTAAGGAGGTTTAAATGAAAAGATTTCTGTTCCTCCTTCCCTGTTGCCTTGACATCCCAAGGCAGTGGTGCCTGTGGGTAGCCAGGCACTTAATGAGGGGGATACATGGGACATATGGAACTGGTTTTCATAGGTGATAGACACGTGGCTCTTCTCCTTAGACCTGCCGTGACTTCAGTAGTCCAAAATTAAGTTGGGCACCAGAAAAGGACCATGAAGTAATCAAAGGCTTCTTCTCATTAAACACTCAGATTCCTACAAGCTCCATAGGCACAGAACATGTCTCTAGCTTTGTGGCACTGTGCAGATGCTTATGAGCCTGCAAGGAGTGGGTTTAAGGATCTGGCCAAAACTGACCAACCTCAAGTTTGTCAATGGCACCTACAGGCTGGAAGGAAGAATGTGGGTGGGTTTTTTGTACATGTTTATCCAGGTTACAATCTTTGAGGTGGACAGGAGTTCTCCTTGTCATGCCTAGTGTAGAGCTTCCACTCAAGAAGCACTACTCATGCCTCTGTCACCCCAGCCAGGTTCAGAGGCTCTGGAGATCTCAGGAGCATTCAAAGATAGTGTTGCTTTAATTTGTTAATGACTTCAGTGCCAAGAACATGTTTGTGCAACTTCCTTAGCCTTGAGGAAGCCAGATTAGAAGTGGTTCTGCTAGCTGTGGTCCTGCATAGAAGGTCAGGCCTCAACTCTCCTGGGGCATATGAAAAATATGCAAGGCTTTGGTTATGTTCATATTTCCCAGATTCTTTGTGTTACTTAGGCACCTAGCACAGCTCAAGTAACCCAAGACTTATTGACAATAAGGATAGGAATTGAAGAGATCAATACTAAAGTTCAACTTTGACAATTTGACCTAGAATTGTTCTAACTAAAAACCCCACATGTCTATGTGTCACAGGGAATCATTCTCTTGGACACAGGTGCTAACTGGTTGTGGGGTAAAAATGGGTTCCTAAGTACTTAAGTACTTCAGTTCTAAGCGTGTGGACAGTCAGCAAGTTTATACCTGCACATCCTACAACAAAAGCTGAATTCTTCCTGCTGGGCCAGCATATGTAGGGCTGTTGAAGACTGAGCTCTATGAAATGCAGAAATAATGTTCTTTGTAAGTATGGTTGTTCAGCTTGTACCATCTGCTATCAAAACAGCAGCAGGGCCCTGCAGCATGCCAGCCTCTCAACAGAACAGTCCAAAGTCTCAGGCTCTGGATGTAAGGGATATGCCTGTGCACCTGTTGCTGAGCATCTGTATGCATACATGTCCTGATTGCCTATGCAGATAATTATGTAGAAGCTCTGTTATTATCCTGGTACATGAAAATCCAGGCTTCAGGGTCTCTGGTGTGTGTATTTGCAGGCATTGAGTGGTAGAAAAGACTATAAATCATACTTCACAGAAGAGTTTTTCAGTACAGAGCTGTGAAACATGCACAGAGATTTAGAGGAAGGAAGGAAGGAAGGAAGGAAGGAAGGAAGGAAGGAAGGAAGGAAGGAAGGAAGGAAGGAAGGAAGGAAGGAGAAAGAAAGAAAGAAAGAAAGAAAGAAAGAAAGAAAGAAAGAAAGAAAGAAAGAAAGAAAGAAAGAAAGAAAGAAAGAAAGAAAGAAAGAAAGAAAGAAAGAAAGAAAGAAAGAAAGAAAGAAAGAAAGAAAGAAAGAAAGAAAGAAAGAAAGAAAGAAAGAAAGAAAGAAAGAAAGAAAGAAAGAAAGAAAGAAAGAAAGAAAGAAAGAAAGAAAGAAAGAAAGAAAGAAAGAAAGAAAGAAAGAAAGAAAGAAAGAAAGAAAGAAAGAAAGAAAGAAAGAAAGAAAGAAAGAAAGAAAGAAAGAAAGAAAGAAAGAAAGAAAGAAAGAAAGAAAGAAAGAAAAAGAAATCTTGAGTATGTGGATGCTGCTTTCAGAAACAAGAGACATCTGTTTGGGAAATGAAATCTGTCCAGAGAAATGAGGAGGGGGCAGGGGAAAAGGTGAAGCATTGCCAATGAAATAAAAGAAAATCTAAAACTTTCCCACAGAAGACTTAGTCAAACCAACACAGAAAGAGAGGAGTTAAGAACAAAGGATTTATTTTCAAAAAGGAGCCAAGGCAAAGATTGCCAGACAGAAAAAAAAGTGTCATTAACACTGCAGGAGTTGGGAATGATGGTAACCAATATCATCCAGCAGGTCTGGATACATTTCTGTTTGCTTTTCACTTTTTATGTGGAGAGCTTTGGCAGACCCCAAGTGTTGAAGTCATCTTTTTTCCAGACCATCTTCAGTGGTCATTCCTCCCATGAGGCAGGTCCTGCCTCCCTATTGCCTGATTTATTGCAGCTCTCAAGGCATCAACAGCAGCAGAAAACTGCTAGCCCTGACCCCAGAATTTGGTCCCTCCACGGTACTGTCAGCATATCAGCCTCTACCCAGTCACCCACAGTGAAAACTTGTCTGAGAGATATGGGTGTTTTCAGGCTCTACTCTTCCTTAGCAATCCCAGGCTGTCAAAGCAACTCCTTGGAAAACAGTCAGACAGCATAAAATTGGTCAGCCCCCAGTTAATTTGTGTGATGTGAGCTGTACTGGTATGGGAGGAGTATGTTGCAACAGCACCCTTGTCCTCGTCCTCCCCAGTTGTGCCAACTGCAATTCAGTTTCAGAGTCAGAACCCACAGGTACTATTGTGTTGGAAACATTAAACTGGAAATTTGATGCCTAACAAACATCCTCTGGATTTTTGTTTCTATTATATAGCAAATTCCCAGTCATACTGACAGAAAGCTGATTGCCATAACAAATCTCCAGCACTGGGCAATTTGGGTATCCTGTTGTTGCTTTCAGTAGTTAGGATTTTATAGGCATT
>NW_008669048.1:54255-58225 GCF_000695815.1 Acanthisitta chloris
CAATCTGGCTCCTTCTTTTTGATTGAATTACTAGGCTTCAAAGAAGAAATGCACAGTAGAGGATAGAGAGCCAGGAATCACAATGACAAAGAAAACAATTGGTGTTACGGATGCACTGTAATACCTTCCTTTATTAGTAGTAATGCTTGGAAGAACAAAACTTTTTTTAGGAGTGCGCTGTTTTTCAATATCCTTCCTAAAATGACCTAAGTATGCAAAGGCTCCGTAACTTTATCCTTGTGTTTTGTATAATTTGAGGTGCCTAACAATTCAAAATAGACATTGTCATAAAAACAAAGCATATAAAATGTGGGTGGTGAAGACTGCAGAGAATCCTCAATCCTGATTCAGACTCCATTGTTGACCAGAACAGAATCTGGCAGGAATAAAAACTTTCAGAACTTCATGGAAAATGAAAGCTCAAGTTATAAGCAACACAGGAAAAAACCCAAAACCAACAAAACAACAAAACCAATCGAACAAAAAACAATGTCAAATGAGAAAAATATGGGAAAAATTCCAGTACTTGTGGCGTTCCCACTTGCAAAACCATTTTTCAATCCTTTCAGCAGAGAAGCATTTATGGTGTACAAAGCTTACATTAATAATGAAAACCACCTTAAAGGCAAAAAAAGAAAAAAGAGGTGGGGGAAAAAGTAAAAATAACTGAGGTATAGAAAACACAAGAGGACATTTTTTGCTCAAAAAGATCTGAGCAAAAATCATGTCAAAATTTCAAAATTTATCCATGCAAGCATAATCTCTTATTATTATAATTGCATTATTAACATTAGTCCAAATAAGATGCATAAACTAGTGCTCTGATTTAACCTGCATCAAGGCAGTACCAGGCTGATCTTCAGGATCATGGAGGCAAAACTCATTCCTAACACTTTCCAACACTTTCCAAGGACAGGGAATCTGCCAGGCTGGGAACCTGATCTGACATATACTTATAACATGTGCCATTTTGTGAGTATCTCTGCTCCAGGGTGCTGGTAATCGTAGCATTACGTAGATCCAATGTATCACTTCTCTTCCTTAGAAGACCGTTGGAAAGAACTAGACATGTTCAGTGCTTTTTATTCAATTGTTATATGTTTGAAACTGTAAAGCAATCATGTGCACTGAATTACTGATGTGATGATCATGTGTTTTAAGTTTTGCAGAAATAGTAGCCAAACTGCTGTGTATTTCTCAGTCTGCAGGGTTTATCCTGTGCTGCCTCTTTTTTTTTCTTTTTTTTTTTTTTCCATTTGAGATATGGGATTATTATGGCTTACTTGTGTTGTTCAAAGCAAGCTCAACTATATTTAGTGTTTTCACTAAGGGACGATCCACACCTGAAGGATGGGACGCTGTTCAGAGGGACCTGGACAGGCTCTAGAAGTGTGCCAATGGGAATTTCATGAGGTTTAATAAGACTAAATGCAAGGTGCTGCACCTAAACTGGGGTAACCCCTGGTTTCAGTACAGGCTGGGGGAGGAACAGATCTAAAACAGCCCTGTTGAGAAGGACTTGGCGGTGCTGGCGAATGGGAGGCTGGATATGAGCCAGCAATGTGCACTTGCAGTCCACAAAGCCAACTGTGTCCTGTGCTGCATCAAAAGCAGCGTGGCCAGCAGGTCACGGGAAGTGATTCTGTCCCTCTACTCTGGTGTGACCCTAATAGAGTGCTGCATCCAGCTCTGGAATCTGCACAACAAAGGCACAGACCTGCTGGAGCAAGTCAAGAGGAGACCCACCAGGGAGAGGCATGGAGCACCTCTGGTGAAAGGCTGAGAGCTGGGATTTTTCAGCCTAGAGAAGAGAAGGCTACAGGGTGACCTAATTGTGGCCTTCCAGTACCTGAAGGGAGCCTGAAAGAAAGATGGAGAGGGACTTCTTACAAGAGCATATAGTGACAGGACAAGGCGGAATGGATTCAAACTGAAATAGAGATGGTTTAGATTAGATATTAGGAGAAAGTTCTTTGCTGTGAGGGTGGTGAGACACTGGCACAGGTTTCCCAGAGCAGTTGTGGATGCCCCATTGCTGGAGGTGTTCAAAGCCAAGCTGGATGGAGCTCTGAGCAACTCGGTCTAGTGAAAGGTGTCCATGCCCAAGACAGGGGAGTTGGAACTAGGTGATTTTTAAGGTCCCTTCCAACACAAACCATTCTATGATCCTATGATATATCGATGTCTTCACTTATCCTGGCCTTGTTCTACTATTTTGTTGACATCATAAACCTTAAACTTCTGAAGATTTACTTGGTAATGAATGCCAAAGCTCATAGGGCAATGAATATAGATAGGGAGCTCTCATTTCAAACACTGTTCAGAGAAATAGAATGACTAGTCATTAAAAATTATAGCCAAATTCCTTCATAATAAAGATCTTGAGACAGAAGCTGTAGGGTAGTTCACAAGCAAGCCCTTGAGGCAGTCAAAGCAATGCTTTGAGAACAATAGAAAGAACTTTTGACTACATAAAACTGGAGAGAAAAACCAGAAATAGATATTGTCTTGTTATGGTCAAACAGTGAAAGCAAAAAGTGTTTCTAGCACACAACATAGTGAGTAGCCATACCTTACTCCACTTACTGTCTGGGATTCATGACAAACCAAAGACTTAGAGCTTCAGCAAGGGAGAGCAAAGCAGCAATGGAACTGAACAGTAGCTAACTTTGTTGTGTTACCTAAAGGAGAGAGGAAGACATCAAAATCTGCTTGGTGAATTGGAAGTTAAGACACTAGGGGAAAAGTGGACCCTTCACTTTCTGATTTTCTGTTCAAATGAACCAATTATTTTGCTGACCTCAGGGTCCAAATTTCAAAGAAGGTTGAAGACAGGCTTAGGCCTGCTGCTATGTCAAATTCCAAAATACGCAATTACTGACCTCAGGAGGAGTCAGCATTCCTGAGATTAGAGTCACTGGGAGTTTACTTCACAAACTCACTTCTAATAATATACTATAGTGTAGACACCATTAACCTGCCTTTTTCAGTTAGCAAATAAGATATGTCTCAAGGCAAAATAGTTATTAACAGCCAGTGGTAGGAGTTACATCTCTAATTGGAAACAGCCACATCTGCAGGAGAGTGTAATAAAAGCATATAACAAGTGAATGTGTTAGTGGATTACAGGGACTCTAGGTAATCGTTCCATAAGACAGCTTTAGCAGAAACAATGAATATTTCAGGGCTTCATAGACCCAAACTAATTCTGGTCACTGAATAGTGTCCCAAAGATTAACTCTGTTCTTACTAGCCAATTCCACCAGATTTATACTGGCAGACTTCCCAGATTTCCTTATTATTTGCACTGCATTTATTTCAATCTTTACACCATTTTGTAGCAAACTAATTATCTTATTTTCCTCCAGCTGGTGTCAGGATGCTGTTCAATAACAAAGCCCTTTCATGTCAGCTGCTTGAGGTAGAGCTATTTTGTCCCAGCTGCCAGTTATACTAAGTCATCTTTAGGTCTAAGTTATTCTAATATGAGTGACCTGCTGCTTCTATATACAAAACTCCTCCATCACTTTTATAATGAAACACACAAGGCAAAAGTTTGGAAACTGAGCACCTGCTGAGCACCCGCAAACTCCTGGTGAAGTCTACCAGTATTGCAGGTATAGAAGCTGAGATATTTAAACCTACAGAAAATGTTCTGCATGATTCTTAGTGTTTGAGGTCCTATCTTGCTTTCTGGATTGAGCTGTCCATAACATAATTGGAAGAGACTTCTGGACTGGGTTAAAAGAAAAACTCTTATAGAGTTTTTCCAATTGCTCATTCTGGTTGCATCCATTGCTGATTCTTGCTGTCCTGACCCTTTTCTGTGCCCCTATTTCAGATGACTGAAGACAGTCTATAGTTTACAGATTCTTAAGTTCATCTGCATTTTGAAGCCAGATTTTATTTTTAGGATGGCAATTATATACAACTTATATTATATTACAGATATAAAAGGTATATGTTATAT
>NW_008669049.1:0-497 GCF_000695815.1 Acanthisitta chloris
CCTGGGAGACAGTGTCCATGGTTAAGTTCACCCCTCAGCCCCAAGCCCATCTACATATTGCATCTCTTCCCTGATGACCTGAGGTGTCGTGGTTACATCAAGCCAAAAATGATTCACCCTTATGTTCCCAATCCAAATCCACCTGAGCCACTCCAATCCTATCGGGCTGATCCACTCGTTGATTGTTCTGATGTTCTTCAGTAGCTCAGCTCTTGGGCACATGAGCATCTACGTGATGTACCTTCACAACCAAGTTTTCCATCCAGGTGGCAATATCTTGCCACAATGCAGCAGCCCAGATGGGCTTTCCTCTACGCTGCCAGTTATTTTGCTTCCATTGCTGCAGCCACCCCCATTTTTCACCATCCATGAATCAATATAGAGATAAAGTATTGGCCATCTTTCCCATTCAGCAACTGGACAGCTTTCACCTCTGCAAACTGACTTGATTCAACTTCTCCTTCAGCAGTTTCTATGACTTGTCGTAGGGGCATCTG
>NW_008669049.1:1013-1323 GCF_000695815.1 Acanthisitta chloris
AGCTGGCCCAAGGCCTATGGCATGAACTATTTCTTGCTTAATCTGTTCAAAGGCTTGTTGTTGTTCAGGGCCCCATTTGAAATCATTCTTCTCCTGGGTCACTTGGTATAGAGGGTTGAAAATCTGGCTATAATTTGGAATGCGCATCCTCCAAAATCCCACGCCACCTAAAAAAGCTTGTTTCCTTCTTGTTGGTAGGTGGAGACATAGCTGTAATCTTATTGATAATGTCCACTGTGATCTGATGACATCCATCTTACCATTTTATTCCTAAAAACTGTGCTCTCTTGTGCTGGTCCCTTTACCTTAC
>NW_008669050.1:0-8763 GCF_000695815.1 Acanthisitta chloris
TAGCAACCTATAGGGAGCCAGTGACCTTCTCAAAGATAGCGCTCTGTTCCTTGTCGCTCTGTTCCTTGTCTGTGTTTTGGGAGATGACTCACCCACGTTGGGGTCCTACCTGGAGGTTGGTCTCGGCAGAGTTTTAGGTTAATTAATCAGTTTTGTTTTGCTGATGTACCTGTGGCAATGAGGAATAGCCCCACTGTGCCAGGTGCTGTACAGATGCAGTGGGAAGAAAGTCGTGCACCCTCAAAGAATTCACATTCAAGCAGGATGTGGACAGGGTTTGGGAGACGAGACATGACTACGAGCAGGGGAGCAAGGGCGATTGAGCTCTGTGGGGTAATTTTTCAGGTAGATTTTCTCAGAAGGGATTCAGCCAACACGTGAAGTGAACGCAACACTGAGGAGAGGCAGAGGAGAGGCACGCAGCTGGGAGAAGGACAGCAGGTGCAGAAAGGCTGTGACGATGGCCCTCTGGCCAAAGAGCCAGTCAAGACCCCCGGGGATGATCCTGGTTCCTTGCCCCTTGGCCAGCACTCCCACTGCAGGAAGTAGTTCTGCTGATGCTGTTACCCCAGGCTGTTCACTTTGCCACCTGTAGAGCAGGTTTTGTGGCTACCTGTCAGCCGATTTAAGCTACCAGGGGCTACAGCTGTCTGCAGGCATGTAGGGTGTGGAAAAGGCTTCAGAGGTGGCACCTGCCAAAATACAAAAGAAAAGGTGTGTGCCTATTACGCAAAGGAGGCCTGTCCCACTTGAGTCTGAGTGTCTTATCATGTCAGTTCTTTCTCTGAAGCATTTCTTTACATATCTTCCCTTTCCTCTTGCATCCTTGCCAGCTTTTACTTCAGATTTGGCTCCAGGTCTCCTTGAGATCTGATAGTTGAGAAATATCATCACCTTGGATATTCACCATTGAAGGCTTCCATCTAGGGCTCAGATTTAGGCTTTAAAGGAATGGATTTTCAAAAAGCACTGAAAATATGTCTGTTGTACATACTTTTAAGCAAGAAATTAATTGACATATTTTGCCCTCTTGTAACAATGTTTCCCTGTGGTGCTCTAAGTTCAAATATGACACCACTGTGTCAGCACATCATATGCAAAAGAGTAAATCAACTCAGGAATGGAAGGGCAAATTAACAAAGCTCCTCATTCATGTTGAGGAAATCAAGGGTGTTGATGGAAACTATAGAATGTTTGCATATCACCCAAGGCTTTAAATTAGAATATTAGTACACAAGAGTTAAATGGACTTTTTGACTGAGGAACACTCTTCTACCAGAAGATTTCTCACCTCTGCCACATTGCTCCTTTAATGTATCACACTTAACAAGTCTACCTTCAGCCTGGAGAATTTCAGCTAGTAAGAAGGTTGGTGGCTCACACTAGAGGAAATTATTAAGGACAGTTGATTCCCATCAACAATCTGTTTGAGGAAGAGGAATTTTTATGGACTATGTAACATTGACACTAGGACAGAGTCAAGGACCTCTGTAATCTTTTCCATAAACCTGTATGATTTCATGTGGCAGAAGCCAATCATAGTGATGTTTCCCCTAAGTACTTAGCAGTGAAAATATGGAAATGTCCTTTCCAAATTCCAGTTCAGATTGCATGGTTTTTTCTTACAATTTCATTGTAAAAGATTGAGAGGGATCATAGAACTTTGTATGAGCAAATACAGGCATAAGAGCATGCTACACAATGTAATTATTTCATAACTACCTTTCAGAGATGCACAAGGAGATTTCAAAAAGCACAGGAAAAGTAAGAAGGAGAGCCTCTAACAACATGGATTCTCATTAGCCAAATATCAGGGACATTCAGGCTGGGTTTCTTATAAATACTGCCTCAGCAGCCAGGCCAGTCAAAAAGTGATCTGTATCCATATGATTTTGAGTTATCTGCTACACCCTGGCACATAGAACGCCTTGGGAAAATAGGCTGTTATGGTCTTTCCCAGAGGGATTTAGCATAGCCTGTGGATGTGTATGTTGAAATTAGAACATCTGTTGGAAGAGTTGACATTCCAGCAAAATCAGGGAATATTTTAGCAGTCGCTTCTCTGTAATTCTGGACCACCTTTCATTTAAAACATCCAGTACTAAATCAAAGCTTTAAAAGAACATGGGTAGCAAATCCAGCTGAGAAAACAAGACTGTGCTAGAATGACACCTGACTCAGATGTTCTTCATATGACTTTTTCTCCAGATCAGTATCAAAAAGGAAGGAAAGAAGCAAATGGCAATGTAACCTGTGGGTTGCTTTGGGGTTTTTTTCCTACATGTCCTCTTGAACTCCAAAGATTTTGTCTTCATAATCAAGATCCTGATTTACTGTCTGAGTAAAGCACAGTCACAGAAGGCTTGTTGGTTGAAGGCTTTCTATGTACCTCCTTTCTATGTACCTTCTTTAAAATTGTGTGCTTGTTTTTACTTTTCTTTGACCTCTGCTTCTTGTTTGGGAAAACAAAGCTCTTTCTGAGCATTGCTGGTAGTGAAAATAAGGGCTTAGATACTAAGAACAAAAAATTATGACATTTTATTCTTGACCCAGAATTAAAAACAAAGATGGACTTTTGTATAATGCCTGATACAGATAACACTGTGCTTTTGACTGGCATTTGAGCCTTCTGTTACATCTCGGCAAGCTTCTTCAAATGGAAAATCTGAAATTGTTTCAGGAAGTTATAATGGCCATGTAATAGTTTAGGATTTAAGATTGCTTTGAGAGTCACATGATTAAAGGAGACATTTTAATAACTCAGATAATAATACCTAGTGTGTTACAAGCTTCCAAGACAGGAGGATTTACCCTTAGTGAAGGTTTAGTTATCACTACACTTTTTTGCCCATTTTATATTCTCTGTCTCTCAAAATTTCCTCATATTCTCTTCAAAACTGTAAACTGACTATATGCTTTGTACGGTAACTTTACAATCGCATTTTCTTCTTTCATCACATTTTTTGTCTTAGTGCCCTTAATAGCTCAAATCCACAAAGTATACACAAAAGAATCCTGGAATGGACCTCAAAGATCACCTAGTCCCAAGCCCCCATGCCCTGTGCAGGGACACGTTCCGCTGGACCAGGTTAATAAGGCTTTATCAAACCTGACTTTGAACACTGCTGGGGTTGGGGCACTCACTGCCTCCCTGGGTAACCTGCTCCAGTATATCACCACCCTCACAGTAACAAATTTCATCCTAATATCTAACCCAAATTTCCTCTCTTTCAATATGGAGACACTTCAAATGCGTATGAACTGAGCAGAATCAAAAGCAATTCCTCGTATTTGTGCATTTCAGTTTCTGTTAACATTAAGTTTCAGTAAGCTCTAAAGTTAGAGGTGTTCCCAAGCCCAAAATTACTTTATACTGCAACAACAGAAGGTTTAAATCATAGAATCTTAGGGGTTGGAATGGACCTTATAGATCACCTAGTCCCAACCCTCCCTGCCATGGGCAGAGACACCTCCCCACTGGATCAGGATGCTCAAGGCCTCATCCAGCCTGGTCTTGAACACTGCCAGGGTTGGGGCAGCCGCTACCTCCCTGGACAATCTGTGCCAGTGTCTCACCACCCTCACAGTAAAAAACTTCTTCCTCATATTTAACCTGAATTTTCCCTCTTTCAATTTGTATCCATTGCCCCTTGTCCTGTCACTGCAGCCTCTAACAAAGAGTCCCTCTCCAGCTTCCCTGTAGGCCCTTCAGATACTGCACGGTTGCTATGAGGTCTCCACACAAAATTCTCTTCTCCAGGCTGAACAACACTAACTTTCTCAGCCTGTCTCTGAGGTACTCCAGTCCTCACAGGTTTTTGTTTTTTTGTAATTATGTGCATTACTACCCTTTAAAATTAAAAATTAGGCATTACCAGTGAGGACATAATATTCCAAATAATTGTCAGTGAAAACATAGCTGCATGCAAGCAGGATGCCATAGAGCGTCAGAAGTGATAAGAGAGATGAAAAATAGAAAGACTAATTGGACAAGAAGAGTACAGAGTAACCTCTAGACCTGTTCTCAACACAGGAGGTATTAACAGTGACAAGTGGCCAGAGTTTGATGCTGTATTCTTGCATACTACCAGACATTTAACTTTCTTTTCACCCCTTAATGTCAATTTTTAGTGGAATAGTTAGGCAGTCTTATCACCAGAACTGAGAAAGCTTAACAGAACTTGCTTTCTGGACTTTCACATATGAGAGGCATTTGAATCCTTAGGTGTGGCAAACTTGGCTGTTTCTTCTGCATGGTTTCCTCAACCATGTACGCGTAACAAATAACTCTCCCACTTGTAGCTGAGGTGGAAACTGGGATCTGGTATTTGGTAAACTTACCCACAATCTTACCTAGTGGTGAATGTTTCCAATCAAGCTGATTCTCCACTGGCTTATTTTCAAATACTCAGAAGTATGTACAGCAACCCTACTCATTCTTTTTTGAACATACCCCAAGTTGTTTTATGTAAACCACATTGTCTATGGATGAAGGAGTTTAGATGCACAGCACAGGCATCAGCAAAGAGGAAGAATTACCCCACAAGAATCACCCCAGCCTAGGCTGCCATGGTTGTTCAAGACCAATTGGTTTGAAGCCAGCTTGGGTGTGTTGAACTGTGTCAGCTTTCCCAGTGGATGTCTGACGAGTGTCAACAATCAGCAATAGCAATCATAGTTATTCCAGCAGGACTGAACAAGGAGTGGAGCTTCAGAAGAAACAGACAAATCATAACCTTAACAGCTTTTATTACAAGTAAAGAAATCAGATCCTTCTGAAGGATTAAACTGATCACACAAGCAGAGGGAGTCACATGATGACAGCAAAAAGTGGGTCAGTTCCCCTATTTTTAGAGAGAGGGAGTGAGAAAGAAAAGTTTTTTGGTTTTTTTTTCCCCCCAGCTGAAATTAAGATAAAGGCTCAAGTTGCCAGAGATTGAATGAACTCAAAAAAATCCTAGAAGTTGCCAGCACTCCAGTGCTTTGCATGGGTTTCAGATGGATATTATCTCACCCCCATCCCTCCCACCTCTGACCAAGGAATCCCCTGGAATGGAGTTTGCTTTTTATAATGTGCATCTATCACACCCTACAACTTTAACTAGTTACAGCAAACCTGACTCAAATTTTATAGGATAAAGGCAAATACAATGATATGATTATATATTTGTATAGACAGTTATATCAGAATATGCCATCTTTCCAGTAAAAAAAAAAGAGACTGTTAACCTGTTATAGAACATTGGCAGCTCTCAAGAAAATCGTGTGATATTTTTTAATGAAGTCCTATTTAAGGCTGTCAGGGTTTAGGAATGGTATTCCCCAATTTAGTGTTCCCATTGAAACCCCCCAGGCCACGTGCTGCTTGCTCCCCTACCCACTCCCCCTGCGGGATGGAGGGAATTGGAGGCACAAAAGGCAAGGATCATGGATTGAAATAAGAACAGCAATGAAAAGTACAAAAATTCACAGTAACTTCTGCATTAATAACAGTGTACAAGACAGGCAAACAACTCACACACAATCGCTCATCACACGAAACCCAGAGCTGCCCCAGTACACACACCATCCAGACCGAACTGGAGCCAGAATAAAGGGTAACCCTGTCCCCTCCATCCTCTCTGTATGACATGAGGTGGTATAGAATAACCCCAGGGTCCTAGTGTTCCGTTCCTGACTGCTGCAGAAGTTAACCCTGTCCTGGCTGGAACCAGGACAATGTCAATGAGATTCACAACTCTGCTTGTTACCTGGGGCTTTGATGCATCTAATTTTAACATAGAGTCATAGAATTATTTAGATTGAAAAAGAACCTTAAGATCATCAGTCCAGCCATTAGCACAGCACTGCCAAGTCCAACACTAAATCATGTCCCTAAGTCTCACATCTACGTGTCTTTTAAATACCTCCAGGGACCATGACTCCACCACTTCCCTGGACAGCCTGTTCCAATGCTTGATTATCCTTTCAGTGAATATTCTTTGCCCAATACCCAATATAAACCTCCACTGGTGCACACCTTGAGGACATTTCTCTTGTCCTATAACTTGCTGCTACTTGGGAGAAGAGGCTGACCCCCACCTCACTGCAACTTCCTTTCAGGCAGACGTAGAGAGCAATAAGGTCTCCCCTGAGCCTCCTTCTCTCGAGACTAAACAAACCAAGCTCCTTCTTCTGCTCCTTATAATACAGCTCCCTTCACCTTGTTCATCGCTTTTCTTTGGACAATATCTTCCCAGAGACGTTGAACAAATTTTCATAGTTTCTCCTCTCCCTTGGCTGGAGATTCTGTACCTAACAACCTTACATGTGGATCCCCATTTTGTGTTAACTCAGGACACTGAGCAAAGATGTGAGAGATCTGTACTGTGATGAGGAGAGGATAAAATGCCAAATATGCCTCTGCATAGCATCAATGCCATTGCCTTATCTCTTTTCCCTTTCTCTGAAACATCAGATATAAGCTCTGATGTGGTTGCTTACAATTACTATTAACTGCACAGCTCACCTGGTAGTTCTAACTGGGAGGAATAGCCAGGAAAAGGCAGGAGGGTAAAGCTTGGTATGCTTTCCCCACTGTGTGTATCTGTTTATCTTCTCCTTACATCATGTAGTACGAGTTACTTGGTTTTTTTCTACAAGGGATAGTTATAACTGAGTACATTCACAGCAGCTGAGCACTGCTGTGCCAGAATCTGCAGTGGTTGTTGGCTTGGCTGTGTCAGAAGGACCTGCTCTTCTGAAAGCACTACTACCCTTACTTTAAAATTCATGTTGCTTTCAGGTGTTTTAGGCTGGACAGTACAGAATTGACACAGAGAGCTGCTACTGCAAATCAGCATTAATGACGCAAATGAAGCGTTAAGGAGAGAAGTAATTAAAGCTGTGCCTCGTAGATGTTGATTTAAAAAGTCATATACCTTTGTTTTCAGGAGGGAAGAAGTAACACAGTTCTTAGCAGCAGTGCAGAAGATGAGTGTGCTACTTTGTCTGTTCACGCTATCCATTTCCTGGACATAATCATGCACAGACAATCCCAGTTTAACACCTTTCACCTCTTCCAGAATGGGTTTCCAAAGAGTCCAAGCTTGCTTCAAACCAGTCTTGGTTCTTCTGTTCAAATCTTAAGCAACATGACTTCTCTTGAAAGAAGTGAACTCATCTCCAGCATTTCCCAACACTTCGTGCACTAGTGTCTGCAGGGCCTTTACCATTTCTGCATACCTTTTTGATGATGAGAGGGCCAATTAATTAATGTGGATACTGAGGCCCTACTTTTCTAATGAACCCCACTGAACTGCCACAGGGCTTGGCAAGGACAGGAGGCTGTCTTCACAGTGTTGTTAGAGATTTTGTGCAGCAAGGCATAAGGCAGATTAAGGGCCGACTCTTCTCCTCCCATCTTGTCTTCCTGGACAGCATTTGTCTCTCTGCTGGAAAGACCTGAGCCAAGGCTCACTCAGTAACAAGATAAATTTCATCTTGTTTATGTAATATGTGAGTTCTGTGGGGGAAAAGTTACTAAAAGGAGCACAGACTTCCCCCCTTCCTCTGCACCTTGTGCTGCAAAATGCTTAAACAGCATTAGAATATTTCTGAAAAAAAACACAAAACCAAACATGAAGAGATGCACTGATGCTGTTGTAAGGGTAATTAACTCTCAATGCAGTTGCTTCTAGCTGCATAAGTACTAGTACAAATCAGGATCTGTCCATATGTTCACACTTCCATATACTCATGCTCAAATATGATTCAAGTTCTTCCTCAGCATTTTGTTACAGTGAGACCAGCTGCAGATATACTGGCAAGCTTATCATAACCTGAAAGCATTTATAGGAGACTACTCAAATTTATTTATAATGACCTCTCCAGAATGCACATGGGTTTTTAATGAATGTGCAATGTGCATAAAGGGAATGTAGAGGTGCAGAGAACAATGAAAACAATTTAAATGGGACATGAATTGAACCTAGCCTTACAGTTGCTATTACTAACTGTGGTCAATATTTCAGCTGAAAATCCCTGGTAATTTAAGAAGTGGGTGTGCTGCGATATTCTCAAAACACTGGGTCTTTGAGGAGCTATTACTCATTGAACCACAGCTGTCTGAGGACTTTCTGAATGTCACCATAAGATGTTCTTTCTAGCTCTCTTGTGAAACAGTTCATAATTTTAAATTGCCAAGGAGAAGTTGTAAAGGGTTTTTTACTTTAATAATTCCTGTTAAGATTATTTATTTTTTTTTTAGTAGAAGAGTTCAGTAATTGTTCCTTGAAGCCTTTTTAAACAAGTGTTCATAACTACTAGAAAAATCCACTTCTCCCTGGTAAAGGCCAGGAATGCAACTATTCCCATTCCTTGCATCTATTTTCTTCTAGGTGTGTTAGACACAGGAGTCACTATTATGGTTATTTTTTCTGAGAAGGGCAGAAGTAGAAAGGAGTTGAGACCTCGGATACTATATGGATAAACAAAGATACAATCTGGACTGAAAAACTGTGTCAGAGTGCAGGTAACCAGGCAGGTGAATGTGGCATGCGCTCGTTCACACGCACGGCCCTACCACATTAGACTGTCAGGTTTCAGTCATACAAATGAGGGGGTCAAACCGGCTGAAGAATTCTCATTTTACTAGGATCGTGTGACTCCAGCTGCCAAAATATTTTATTTAGGTGTTTCCACAGCAGAATACAGTGGGCATAGGTTGTTGTGACTAAAAGGTATTGAGCTAGGGTCCAAGTCGCAGTCATCTCACTAAGGTGA
>NW_008669050.1:8781-9020 GCF_000695815.1 Acanthisitta chloris
AGACAACAAACCACAGTCACCTGGAACACACAGATGAACCAGCAACACCTGACAGCTGGTTTAACAGCCTTCTTGGTTGTGCCACATTCCGGTGAAGTCATCATTAACGACACGCGGGCACTGAATTATCACCAGTCATCATCCCCAGACCCTCCTGATGCAGCTGCTCTGCCCGCATTGTTCCTCACACGCAGCACGGAGCCTTTCCCTTCCCGCGCCGCTGGGTCCGTCCCGCCCCA
>NW_008669051.1:0-425 GCF_000695815.1 Acanthisitta chloris
TATCCCCCAAACACTGGGCTAGGCACTTTGTTGGGGCACTTCTGAACTAGACAGCAGCAGATTCCTTCATTTAGGGCACTTTGACATGTCAAGTTTCTGCCTCTAGCATTACTGACTGTCTCAGAGAAAGCTTCTTATAAAAACAGCAGATCTTTGGAGACCAAAATCCTCAGCAGTCTTAAAAATAGCTTTATTGCTTGTTGACAGAATAAACTAAACATCTTGGAATTCTTTTTGGCATGGAAAAAAGCCAAACCACAACTGCATCTTGAATACAGGAACAACTTGATTCTTACTAGAAAGGGCAGGTGGTTGGCAGGTTTGCCAGCCCTTCCAGCTCTTGTTGAGAACAAGACATCCTAGCTACCACACAAAACTTGTTCAAACTCTCTCCACAGTAGAGGCTGGTTTTGTTTGAAATTCCG
>NW_008669051.1:536-761 GCF_000695815.1 Acanthisitta chloris
CGCAGAACAGCTGCTAAACCATTGATTAGCCCCCAAAAAACCCATAAGGAACAAATATATTTCAAAGGAGAAAATATAGTTGGCTTTTTGGTTTAGTCAAAACATGACTGACAATAAACCAGGGAACCATGCCCACAAGAAGTACATGCTAAGAGTTATTTCTATACAGGAAGCTTTCCCAGAAAGTTTCCAAGATGATGAAATTTTCTGCCAGAGTCCTCATAA
>NW_008669052.1:0-12999 GCF_000695815.1 Acanthisitta chloris
GGGGGGTGGGAAATCAGCTAGGGAAGACAGAAGTCTGCAGTGTTCACTGAAAAGTCAGCATTTGCTCCTAAAATTGTGTTGGATATGCATGCCTGGATACCATCCTAGCCTGGACTTCTGTTGATGCAAGTAATGCAAGTTTTATGCTACAACTTCTGCAGTATTTTTATAATTCAACATTTTTCTGCAACCTACATTTAGACTTATGACAATGAGATAAGAACTGGCATAAAGTCAACAGGTCTCAGCTTTGGTGCCTTGATTTTACACTATGATTTTTTTTTTTAATGGACTTTCTGCAGTACAATTTGAAAGGTTTGGCAGAAGGTAAAATGAGTGTGTGGTTGATCATCGTTTTCACTACTCACAAAGTGGTACCTACAACCCTGAGAGTTCTACTCTAGGGACTTCTTCCCCCTCCCCCCCCCTTTGTACAGTCAGTGTCAAAATAAATCTGCAAATTGGTTGAAATCTGTCAAAAATCAAATTATCATCAGTGAATATGGTAGGGCTACATATAGTTAAGGTTGCCTGACACTTCTCATTTTAAGACCTCATTTTCTATTGCTTATAACTTTACCACACATTAGCAGTTAGGGCTGAAATTTTCCATGCTGTATGTCTGCCTCAGGCTGAATTTTATTTTGTGAGCATAAGAATGTATCAGCTAGAAGCACCAAGCTCAGTGCAAAGTAAGTTTGTGAATAAGGGTAGGGAGGAACATGTTGGTTTTCCCCCGTGTTACATTTTTCACAGACATATTTGAGAAGCTCAAGAGCCTTCACACTTTGAGACAGACCCTTTGAAGCATCCCTGCTCTGATACCACAGATGTGCCTTTTGCCATCTCATACATTATCACTTAAAATTATAACGGATCACAGCATAAAATACTGAAAAGTTGCAGTTTGTACGTGATATGATTCGCAAAGGTTTCGGTGGAGGTTGCCTGCCAACCTCCAAAGTTCCCTTCTGCCAAGAGCATGGACCAGGGCAGAGGGTCTGAGCTGAGCTTGTGCTCCAGCCATCTCTTCCATGTGCTGGGTAATGCTTTGGCATGAGGACTCCATGCAGAAAATCCTTATCACACTCTCAAGGCACAGCAAGAGAACAGCTTGGAGGAAAGAGGAACAGGCACAGGTTGCACAAGCAAAGGGAAGCAAAGAGCAAGGCAAAAAATACTAAAATACTAATGCATTGAGCCTGACCTATCACTCCCACAAGTTGATTTTTTGGTACGACACTGGCACAGGTTGATCAGGGAGATAGTAGATGGCCCAGCCCTGGCAGTGTTGAAAGACAGGCTGGATGAGCCTTGAGCAACCTGATCTAGCGAGGTGTCCCTGCCCAGGGCAGGGGCTTGGGACGAGATGATCTGTAAGGTCCATTCCAACCCTTAAATTCTATGATTCTATAATTTCTGAGTGTTTAGCATTTTCAGAATGGACTCTTTTCCAAGGTGGCTGACACCCCCCTGGTTGGGGCACTGGTCTCCATCAAAGGCAGCTGATGCCAGGTATCTGTGCCCTCAGCTCTGCTGGGGACAACTCCAGCTTTGCCCACAAACTTTCATGGCCACTGGGAGCTGATTTACTGAGCCTATGTCAGGGGGTGAGCCCAAAACAACCTGATGCCACCCTTTGTTGCTCTCTGTAAGCACAGGGAAAACAGCTAGTGCCAGAAATAGGAACTTACAGACTCAAGAAAGACCCCAAGAAACATTGTTTGTCCCCCAGGTTACTTTGAACACAGCTTTGTAGCCTGACAATGGTCTGTCAGGTGCTGCTGTAGCAGACAATTGCCACACCAAGGGATGGATGTCCCACACATCCCATTTCATCTGCATGCTCCTGAGAAGAGCAGGAGACATTACAGCAGCTCCACAGCCCTTGATATGCCATGGTGCTACAGGAGCCTGCAAAGTCTCCCGCCATAACCTGGAGTTCAGCTACAGAGGTTCAAAAAAACAACCTTAGAAAATTATGACAATCACTGGCTTTTAATTCATGTTCTCTGCTTCTCTAAAACAGCTCTGGAGGAGTAGGGTCTCCACTCTCACACCTGCAGTGCAGTCTATCCTGCTCCCACATCTCCACTGGGAGGCAGTGGCAAGTACATCCTACAGCTGATGTGGCAAATGAATGTGGTCTGTCCCTCCCAGGGCACACTGCCTGCCCAGCCCATTCAGGTAGGGATGAACTCCTGCCCACCTCACATGGGTGTCAGTGAGGTCACTCACCACAGCACCTAGTGTGGCACCCTGTGTATGTGAAGCTTGCACAAACCAAAACCAGCAGTAAAACTACAAACTTGAGAAAAAGAAAATGAAAAGCATCCTTCAACATGAATTTGTGAACCAATGTTATCAGAATCTGCAAGTAAAGGTTACTATGGTACTTTCTGTATCTGCATGCAAAAATTAAACTACAGCACTTGGAAGGGACATTGATCACAGAATCACAGGGGTTGGAATTGACCTTAGAGAACACCCAGCCCCAAGCCCCTGCCCTGGGCAGGGACACCTCCCACCAGAGCAGGTTGCTCAAGGCTCATCCAGTCTGGCTTTGAACACTGCCAGGGTTGGGGCAGCCACAGCCTCCCTGGGCAGCCTGGGCCAGTGTCTCACCACCCTCACAGGGAAAAAACGTTTTCCTAGTATCTAACCTAAATTTCCATTTTTCAATTTGTGCCCAATGCCCATTGTCCAATGCTGCCACTGCAGCTCCTAACACAGATCCCTCTGCAGCTTCCCTGGAGCCCCTTCAGCTCCTGGAAGGTGCTCTGAGGTCTCCACACAACCTTCTCTTCTCCAGGCTCAACAGCCCCAAATTCATTACTGAAGTACTGATTACTGAACCATCATAAAACTGTTTGGCCTGGGGAGCTCCAGTGCCACATCCACACACTACACTGTGGCTGTAACACACTCCTGAAACCGAACAATGTTTTCCTGCACATATGATTACATTGACTTTAATTAGGTAATCGGCTCAGTGGTTTTGATTGTTTCAACTGGGTAAACACGTGACAGGGATTGATGCAGAATTAAGATGAACTTTCAAGATAAGTGTTCGTGTTTAAGTGGTGGAGTGGACACATTTCTCACTGCCTGAGGACGAAAGAGCAGAAGTACAAGTTGGAGGAGCTCCTCTCTTTGCTCAGATGGTGATTGCTGACCTCTGTTTTTCATTACTCCTAGGAAGTGGTCAGTTAACCCCCATCATTAAGCAATAAAGTGTGACAGAGAGTGCTGATTAATGTGCTGCTCACCAACAGGGTCAGGCAGGAGAAACCCATGGTGGGCTTCTGGCAGTTTTAAATGGCCATTACTTATAGTTGTGCAAAATCAAATTAACCCAGCTAATTGAGCTCTGAGAAGCCACAGTTCTGTTGAGGGTCAAGGGTTCCCAGGAAACAAAAGGCACAGGATACTTACATACCATGGAAAAAAAAACCAAAACCAAAAACCCCAAAACCCCAAACCTCTGACAGGCTGAGTAATAAAAATGAATACATACAATGAATTTGACCTAAGAGTGAATAAACTCCAGGGTAGCTGCTGCACTGCTGCAGATGACCCTATTTAGACCCTGCCCCCAAAATCATAGAATCATAGGATTTTAGGGGTTGGAATGGACCTTAGAGATCATGCAGCCACAAGCCCCTGCCCTGGGCAGTGACATCTCCCACCACAGCAGGTTGCTCAAGGCTTCATCCAACCTGGCTTTGAACACTGCTGACCTCTTTCTTGACTTCCCTCCTCTGTAGACAGCTTTGCTATTTCAACCCATTTACAGACTCAGCCACATAGCCTCTATGTCCCTCAGACCTGGTTTATCACACATATTCCTCACGTTCCCAAGTGAGTTTGCTGCCCCTGTAAGATTCTGAGGAAGCACAAGGAGCAAATGGTAAAAGCACAGCACAAATCCATGAGCTAAACATGCTCACAAGCACATCCCAGCTCAGTCTGTGACAAAGACATGATGGGCCTGAGCACCAGGAGTTTTTTTCAGAACAAGTATCCTCCTCTCACTTTAAATTTAATCTGTCTTTATTAGTCTTGGCAAGTCCCACTGCAAGGCGTGACCTCCATGTCTGGAACAGGAGAAATGTTTTTGCTGTGGCCTGTTCTGTGCCCCTTGCTGGATGCCAAGGCCCTTCTCCCCTCTCTTTCTAAACCTTTGTTTCTGATTTCAGCTGCAGTCTTAAATTTGTCCCACATCTGGTTGGAAATACTTTAATTTTAAGGATTTCCCTCACTTCTTCAGTTGACCAATTTCATTTTAAGTGAAACCATCAAGAAAATCACATGCATACTGATTTTGGATTATGGACTGCCTAATCCACATACTGCACATGCATATGGATTTTGGATTAGCCCCACTGGCATTATTCAGCAATACTTTAGGTCTATCTTTGCCTGCAGAATCTAAGTGGGCACCTCTGCTTGTAGGAGCTCACATAACATTTCCCACCTTGTTTCCTTTTGGAAAAAAAAAGTACTCGTGCATAGTGAGCTTGTTGTTAAATGTTTCAAGGACACAAAGAATGGTGACAGTAACAAGGACTTTCTCCCATTCCTAGAGGAATGGGAGTAGAAAATATAGCAAGCGTGAGAATGGCAATAGGAAGGGCTGAAATGAATGTCAGAAAGATGATACTGTCCTTCACTTCTCTATTTCTGGAATATTTTCTAACTCAATGGAAAAAGGGATGCTCAAGTAAGCAAATTTACCCAAATACTGTTAAAAAAAAAACCCAACCCTCTGCTACTCAACCCTGTTCTATCTCATCACAGAACTCTTTTAGCATGTACTAATACATATGTTTTGCTTGTGCTTTTAAATCCTTCACTTTTTCATAAGCTTTCCACGAAGGATCTTTTATTATTAAACAGCCAGCATAAGATCTCATCCTTGTCATATTTCCTCTTCCTACTTTGAAATGAATAATTAACATGGAGTAATTGCTAGGTATTCTTTCTTAACTTCTTACATGGAAGTGGATTCCTTCACAACACAGAAGGGAAACAAGATGCAGCTTGGTGTAACCACTGTATCCAGGTACTTGCACTATTTTCCAGCACTCTAATTTATTTTCTAAAGCTGTATGCAATGTTTCTCTATTAAAATACACTGCACTTGACAGACTGCCTGCTGCCCTACATTCAGCACAGAGTACCTGCATGATGGCATTGCAGATGCATATGAAACATCACTCACAGTTCTCAGGACACGAGCTCCTAGAATTCAACTGTGTGCACTTTGCATAGGAAGTCAATAACAATCACCCTCCCCCAAAAGAAATCAATGTACAACCTGATAGTTTCATTCAGGAAGGACTTCCTGTTGTGACTAAAAAGACTAAGTAAAAGACATCATTTTTAAATAGGTTAAAAAAAAAATGGAATATAAAGACATTAAGTTTTATGAATAGTTTAGTATGCCAGTGCACACAACCTAAGAAGTGCTTATTATTACTTTTCCTCAATAGCCCATCATTATAGTTCTGTTGTATTGGAGAAAATTAGCACCTATCACTTACATAATTCCAAGCAGCATTGTCAAGAGCTGAATTTACATGCATGATATGGTGTATAGGCTAACACAAGTCCATTTGCTAAGTCCACGTGGTAAAATGGATGAATAAATAATTGAATGCTCAGCTCCAAATATATAATTATCCTTAGGAAAAAAAAATTAGAGCACGAGTCTGTGAAAATACATATAATAATACTCATCTACAGCTAAATACCCTAGACAAAAAATGCCCTTCCAGAAATGGCATGATATAGTAAGATTCCTAAAATGTTTATAGAAAACTTGCATAAATGCCCAACTTTTGAAAGTACAGGACTATTGCATTTCTTCCCCACAGGCATCAGCTTTAAATTAAACAAGCTGTTCCAGCCTAATCAAGAAGAGGCTTATCAGAGAACTTGTGCAGAGCATGCAAAAGGCTTGTAAACCTTCAAACTGCAGTTTAAATTGTTCCTGTTGGAAAAACATACAGCACAGTTTTTTAGCTCTGTTCCCACACACAGTATCATTCAGTTTCTCCCCAAGAAAGTAACGTTACCTTTTTTAATACCATCCATCACCTGCTCCCTAATCAGCATCTCTGCTCTGACACTGCGGGAATTGTTTGCCATATGTCTCCTTCCAACACACGAGTCGCATTCGTTACCTGCTACATGAGAGAGCAACTTTGCAACAGTGAGTAGGAAACATCAGGTAATAGAATTATAGAATCAACTGGGTTGGAAAAGACCTCCAAGATCATCAAGTCCAACCCTACTGTGGTCACTAGACCATGGCACTAAGTGCCACATCCAGTCTCAGCTTGAAAACCTCCAGGGATGGGGAATCCACCACCTCCCTGGGCAGCACATTCCAATGCCTGAGCACTCTCTCTGTAAAAAATCTCTTCCTAATCTCCAACCTAACCCTCCCCTGGCAGAGCTTGAGTCTGTGCCCTCTTGTCCTGCTGCTGGTTGCCTGGGAGAAGAGACCAACCCCCACCTGACTCCAACCTCCTGTCAGGGAGTTGCAGAGGGTGAGAAGGTCTACCCCTGAGCCTCCTCTTCTCCAGGCTGAACACCCCCAGCTCCCTCAGCCTCTCCTCATGGCACTTGTGCTCCAGTCCCTTCACCAGCCTCGTTGCTCTTCTCTGGACCTGCTCCAGCACCTCAATGTCCCTCCTGAGCTGAGGGGCCCAGAACTGAGCACAGGACCCCATATCCAGAGGAAGTAAAATAAACTGACAAGTCCAAATCACACAACCTTGCCCTAGTTCTTATGCCTGATAGCCTGAATGAATGCAAATACACCATGAATGGGAAATGAGTGGAGAAAATGTCACTATTCTGGATATGGTTTTCAGCAAGAATCAAAAGGAATTAAAGGCAAATGAGATGAGACGTAGAAATCTGATACAAACGCATTAATGCGGAAAGTAACGACACCTTTTCTGGAAAAGGTGTGGAAAAGTTAAATTAGAAGAATTCATCAGAATGGTCAGTAATACACCAATGGCAATGCCTTTTGTTGGCATCTTGCAAGAACAGTACCAAAAGTTTCAAAGAAACACAATTTGCTTCTAAACCACTGTTAGACTCTTTTCCTCTTTTATGGACATCACACTGTGTTTTAAAAGAATGCATCTGTCTTTCTATTGCAGAAACTATTCCCATTTTGGCATTTTTCTCACCCTGTGACTTGTAAGTCAGCCTACGTTCTAAATCTCTAGAATAAATTTCTAAAATATAACCTTTCCACATTTATTTCCTGAGGCATTTATTTAGTCCTTTTGAATTTCTTCAGATACTCTTTTCCAGGCGAGAGGCACTGAGGAGTTTCATTAAACATAAAAACATACTGCCTAAAACAGTAATTCCATTATAGGGTTTTTGCTCTTATTTCTGGTCATCTGGTGTAGCATTGAAGAAAATCTGTAGATAGACCTGCTTTTAAATAATGATTTAATAAATCAGAAAAAAAGCCCAATCTGTAAGGAAGCATGGGAGTCAATCTTGAACTGCAAAATATCATTCCAACTTGACAGAGCTTTTAAAGTCTGAGTTTCCCATTTGCAATTCCATATTAACTAGCAGCATGAGTCAGTGGGAAGTCTTCACTAGCCCAGGCAGAAGCCTGAGCTCCTCCAGCAGTTAACCAAGCTCTGTAAGAGTGTCTCTTGGCTGGTTTTCTGCTGCATATACTTCCTTTGGACAGAGCTATTTACTTTTCAACTAATAGATTCCAACATCCATCAGTGGAAAGCAATAGAGCACAAATTGTCAAGTTTTCCAGATGAGAGTCAACTTAATGCAAAGAAGCTCCTTTTGCTTTGAGAAACAACAGTGGATGGAAAGCCTGGAGCAAGGAAAACTTACCCTGGGGGAGAAGATCAGCCTAGGGAGCACATAACAAATGGGACATGAGGGACTACACCCCTGAGTGCTGAGGGAGCTGATTCATGTCACTAGGACCACCCTTGATTAGCTTTGAAAGCTCAGGGCAAATGACTTCCCAAGGACTAGAAGGATGCAGCTATTACTTGTCTCCAAGAAGAGGAAGGATACCTGTTTTTTTTTTTGGTTAATGGAGAGAATGGTCAAACAGGTTGCCTGAGGGGCCATGGAATCTCTGTGCTCTGTCCTGAGCTACTCAAAACCCACCTAGACATAGTGTTGAGCAACCTGCTCCAAGCAGAAGGGCTGGACTAGATAACCTCCAGAGGTCTCCTCCAACTTCAGCAATTCTGTGACTATATGATAACCTTTTCTCACCTGGACAAAGTTAATCCACATGAAATGGTGCTCTTTTCATAAACCTATGCACCTTAGCACAGCCTCTGATAGTCCCAAAAGGCACAAAGGGATTCAGGCATAATACCTTCTATATCAAAGAAATGCTATACCCAGACAAAATCTTATACAAGGAATTTTAAAACAAAACAACAGAAAAAATATAGCTCCTCAAAGAGAAAAATTTTACTGCAGCATAGTCAGAAAAGGTGGTAAATCAGCCTCATTATAGCAAGACACTTCGATAACCTGGGCAGAAAATTTATACAGTGGAAAGGTTCAAACTAAAATATTAACCATATTGGCATGTATTGTGTGAGCAAGGTAAGAAAGGATGAATTTGAGGAGCCATAACATAAATTCTCACTAATGCAAGTATCAGCATATAGGATAGAAGCTGGATTAGTCTTCCCAAATTCACTCGAGCCAAATGGTTAAGGCACAGCTCTTAAGACCTTGAGGCACCTTGTTGCTATTTAGCTGCAAGTAGCTTTCCTAGGAAGCACTACAACCATCAATGTTTCCTGCACACAAACACCATCTAGGAACTTTGCTCTGGTTGCTGTCACTGAACAGATAAGAAGTCTTAGACTTCCCAACACCTCAAAACCTGAATTCTGGTTCTCTAACTCTACATGTCTCTAACTACGTTATGGCTTTCTTTAACTTCTAAGCCCTTGCTTCTGCCTTGCCAAACCTCTAGCTTATCCTGGGGACAGCATGGATGGGGATTTAGGATGAATCGGGACCAAAGACAAAAGGTCCTTGGAGTCCACATTCATGTGCTGCTGAGAACAAAATGCACAAACTCTTGTCCTTGGAGTCCACATCCATGTGCTGCTGAGAACAAAATGCACAATGGATTAGAGATTTAAAGATGAAACAGAGAGAGAGAAAATAAGAGAGAAAGTCAATGCTTGAGGCAGTTGAATGGTACCCTGGAGAACTGGACTGCATCTCCTATGCCATGAACTTACTTTATAATAATAAGCAAGAAAAAACACTAATTACCCTCCTTATTTCCTGAATATCCAATTTGTGATCCAGAGTCTGATTTGCAGTGGTTTAAGCAACCATAGCTCTACATGCAATCAATGGAAACTGCACTTTGGACATACTAAGTGCTATAAAATGTCATGTACTTCTGCGCCCTGAGGTCCTAAGTATCAAAAATCATGAACCCCAAATCACTGGGTATGTCTGTGTCTTAAGTCCTCAGCTGCAAGAAAGAGGTAATAACCACTCATCTCGTAAATTAGACAATGCTTGGGAACCACTCAGATACTAGTGATGAGCACCACAGAAAAGCCCTGTAAGAAATGAGTAATTATGCATTCTGAGCAAGGGATGAATGGCAATCAGTAGTGAAGGTACAGGACCATACATAGAGCAATGAGAAGAATACCAGATATTGAATAGCTGCTCATTAATTGAACGTTATCCAATCTGTTCAATGAACAAGGCAAAGGTGTAATGGAAAAAGTTATATGGGGTTGTGCAATTAAGGCTGAATTAGAAATCATTACATGAGGTGCAGATGAACAAAGATCACGCAGGCTACTAATGTTCACTTCCCTATTAAGTTATGATTTGGAAACTTGATTTTTTTTCACCCCAATACATCTTAAAAACAGCAAACTGAAATTAAAAAAACCTCAAAATCCCATTGCACCTAGTACAAGAATCCACATAGAGGAGCAGAAAGGGGGTGGGAGAGGACACAATAACTCCAAACTGTTTGTTTCTGCTTGCCCTTAGCATGGACAAGATGCACACAAATGCTCCACATCATCATCACCCTTGAAATAGGTGGGGATGCACTGACTTTCTAAGGGCTTTGGATTTGGCAACTCAACTGTGAGAAATGGCACCAAATAATTGTGTAGGTTAAAACCAGGTAATATTTCTGTCTAACAGAAATTTCTGTCCTCAAGCAATAAAGAGCTGTGGGCTTCAATGCTGACCACGGGACATTATTGTTGCTAAAAAAACCTGACAAAACTGCTGCAGCCTAAGTCTAGACTTCAAACCTAACAGAGGCACTCCCAAACTTCAACAACCTAAAAGTGTGCTCCAAAAAAAGGCTGAAATCCTGGCTTCATTTAAAGCAATGGGAGATTTGCCATTACCTTTCCCACTCTATTTATATCTGAGATGCTAGCAGATGCCTTGTTCCCTCTGTCTGTAACAGAGAGATCTGTATGTATATTTTATCTCTTTTTTTTTTTGGTCTGGAAACTGTTTTCCCATCCCCTTATTTAAAATGGGATTAAGAGGTACAAAAAGATGTTTTGTTTCTGGCTTTATGCATTTATATATTTATTTTGAGGTTTTATCTATTAAGAAGTTCTTTCAGCCACAACACTGCAAAAATTCCTTATCTCTAACATTTTGGTGCTGAAGGCACCTTGCAAGATTGTCCTCTTTTGGCTCTAAACTACTTAACCTGAGATTTTTCAGGCACTAAAAAATTTCTGAACCTTGAGGGTTGGAGTAGAGAAGTGCTGTTTGCTACCAGAAGTGAAAATTATAACACTGCTTCTAGAGGCTGCCAAAGCAGGCAGATAACAGCATTTTATAAAGTAGTATCTCTTTAGAAGCAGCACTGTGGATGTAAGGAGCTAAAGCATCTGATTAAGTGTGTTTTATGATATTTGATATGCTTTATGTTGTTTGATATAGAAGAACTTGTCCATACATTTATGACCAATTGCAAATTCCAATTTGAACATCTGTTCATGCTTTAGTTATCCATTTAGTTGTATTCCACTAGGCATTACAAAAAAATAAATAAAAAATCAAACCCAGCAGCACAGTGTCCAAGAAGCCAGACCAATTATACTTCAATGACAGGGGATTTCTCAGGCCAGGCTCTCACTTGAGGGGATTACAAGCAAATGGAATGAGCATGAGGTTACCTGATGAGGTCTGGGGGTACTTGCAGAGGCTTAGCTGGATAGGATGGACTTATTCAAAAACGACTTCATTCTCTCCTGAGCTTTTTTCTGAACTCAAAGCAAGAAAAGCCATTGCAGGAGACAGACATTTGTCTGCTAGTACAAATACAATTCTACCACCTTATGCAAGATCTTAGCACTTCACATCAATTTTTAAAACCTGAAGTTTTATATACCTGTGAAGATCGACTCATCCAACATCATTACGAATGGAATAGCCTAAAAATGTATTAGCTAGTTCTCTATTACTCCTACTTCGGTCATTCTTGGAGTCAGTTGAACTCTCCAGCCTCACAAGGACACAATATTAACCAAGATAGATGTCTTTGACTTATCCTTTAGTTGTATTATACATCAGCTACTTCTCTTACACTCAATTTCAAAGCAGGTATTTAAATCCTTCTCACTCTTTCACTAAAAGTCTCTCTTTTTGGTGGTTTGCAGCATTCTTAAAATAGCAACCTAACATGGTTATTTGCTCTTATTTCAGTACAGTTCTAAGTTCAAAATAAATTCTTCTCCCTCTCTGTTGTCTATTCCTCCACCGTGAAATATTTATAGACAGCAATCATGGCCCAACTCAGACTCTTTTTGGGTAGGCTAAAAAAAGCTAAAAGCATTCAGTCACCTGACATGAGACAAATTTTTATACCCTAGATCATTACAGAAGCTCTCCTAGAATGAATCAAACTCTCTTGAACATGCTGGTGACCAGCAGTATGCACAATACTGCACACAAGCATCCCCAGCATCATCTGTACCACGACGGTGTGAATACTTCCCCAATTGCTTGAAATACTTGATGCATCTGAGCATATGGATTTTGTGTAACTACTACCTAAAAGCTGCATTTCTCTGGAAGCAACCTGTCTACTTTCCCTATGCAGCATATGGAAAAAAATCCACTCCTCTCTAAAGAAAAGGCGGTTGACGTATTCAAGAAAACACTAAACCAACGGCTGTGACATTTGAACGTTTGTTAGCCAAAATATTTGTGGCTACCTTAAGTCACTACTCATTCACAGGGCCATCCCACCTCTATGAAGACTCTGACCTGCTGGGATGTTACCCTGTAATGTGTTAAAAAAAGATAACAATAACTAGAAAAATCTTACTGTCAGTGAGTTTCCTGTTACACCATCTGAATGCCAAAATTTCCACTCTCCATAATAAGGATGTAGAAGGCAAGCACACGAATGCCTGTGTAGTGCTTGAATTTCAGAGAACCAACCCCTGCCCTGGGCAGGGACACCTCCCACCAGAGCAGGTTGCTCAAGGCTCAGCCAACCTGGCTGTGAACACTGCCAGGGTTGGGGCAGCCACAGCCTCCCTGGGCAACCTGGGACAGTGTCTCACCACCCTCACAGGAAAAAACTCTTTCCTAATATCTAATCTAAATTTCCCCTCTTTCAATTTGTGCCCATTGCCCCTTGTCCTGTCCCTGCAGCTCCTAACACAGATCCCTCTGCAGCTTCCCTGGAGCCCCTTCAGCTCCTGGAAGGTGCTGTGAAGTCTCCACTCAACCTTCTCTTCTCCAGGCTCAACAGCCCCAGCTCCCTCAGCCTGTCATTCATAGGAGAGATGCTCCAGTCTTCATAGCAAATTTGTGGCCTCCTCTGGACTTGCTCCAACAGTTCCATGTCCTCCTGGTGTTGAGGCACCAGAACTGTATTCCAGGCTGGAGTTCGTGAGACAGGAAAAGGCAGGATGGGCGATAAGGTTGGGCTCCAGG
>NW_008669052.1:13025-49897 GCF_000695815.1 Acanthisitta chloris
CCCTCCTTTGATTTGCTGGCCACCCTCCTGTGGATGGAGCCCAAGATTTGGTTGGCTTCCTGGGCTGTGAGCACACACTGCTGGGTCATGGTGAGTTTCTCGTCAACCATCACCCCCAAGTCTTTCTCCTTCCACTTGTGGCAATAGAAAGCTTTTACCCAAGATAAAACAACCTTAGCACTGCATCAATGTTGCATTTACTACATATTTTGCTTGTGCAGGTTGACTATCACCTACTGAGTGTATTATTTTACAGATGAAGCAGACTAGAAATTAGTATTCATAAAGCAAAGAACAAAAGACAAACAACACAGTGCAGGAGAAGAAGAGTTGCATGCAGCCCTCCTAGCCTTGTGTGTGTGTGTTTTTCAAGGCTAGACAGCAGCCCACATTTAAATTATCACCCTCATCTGTCCCTCTCTACAGCAACACCTGCTTAGCTTACATGGCAAATAAGCTGCAGTCAAAAAACCCGCATATGTTGGAAAGTCTTGGGGGAGGGAAGAAATTATTAATGTTTTTGGAAAGGAATGAATGTGGATTTTTAGCCTCCTTGGTATAAAATATTTTTTCATATAAATTCCAGAGCTATTAACCAACTTCTGTTCTTTGTGGCACTGCAGCTGCTAAACTCACCCATTCTGTGCTTGTGTTCAAATGAAGACACTATCACCTGGGTGGTGCCCACACCTACCCCCTCCTTTCTGAAATGCTACCACATTATGCTTGGTCTTCTCGTCTTCCACTTCACATTCACCAAGCATCCAGCATTTTTTATTGAGCATCAGGCACTGCTTTTCATGCAGGCCACGTATTCCAAGAGCCACAAGGAAAAGATTTTCCTCACATTTCATCTCTCCCCAACTTTAAAATACTCAGTTGTAATACACACTCTATTCTTTACTCTTCCCTTTCTTTATGCCACGCTTCTTGCTTCTTGGGGTTTTTTCTCCCATTTTTGAGGTCCCACTGCAAACTTTTTTAGCTCCTTGCTCCTACCAGCACCCTGAACTGTGAGCCCCTATAACTAAAGTCAATCAGGAGGAGAAGGAAGACTTCATTTCACAGAGCAATACTGCCTGCCAGAGCCAGACACAGGAAAAGCCCTTTTTATACATCTCTGAAAGTATGGAAAGCTGGTGGCAGCTTCAAACCTATGATGACTTAATTATTTAAATTTTATTTTACACCTATTAACCATAGCATATCAAGTAAGAGTAGCAGCTGCTACATGAATTTGACCAGCTCACTTGCCCTCAGCAGATCACCCATCTGCTTGCTCTTCACCTAATATTTCTGTTTGATAGGTTGTAAAACAGATTCTTGCAACAGGTCAAGAACAGAGTCAACTTCAAATCCCACACAGAAATTTCTATGAAAACATATGGACATCTATACTGAGTGATGTTGAATTTAGAGAGGCCACCGACCTTATGAAAGTGGATAAAAGGAAAATTGCAGCCTGTTATGGAAAAACACTGACTCCATTACAGTGAATGAAGAGAAGAGTGGAGAGTGAGGAACTGTATGTATAATTAATTACAGTAATACAGACCTACAAATTTCATGGGTGCACACACTGCAAAATGGTGTGCAAAATGCCTTTCTGCTATGTATTCATTTCAGCTTCATACAGCATAAAAAAATATCACTTCTTTAAGTGATCAATAAGGTAAACGTCCCTGTTCTTCAGTAGTATTCTATAAAAATTGAAGGTATGCTAATTAAGCAAATTATTCAAGAGTTATGTATGTCAGCATTTCTCATACCTTGATAACTTTTCCACTTCAACTGAAATGAAAATAAAAATAAATTAGGAGCCACACACAGAGGCTTTATTTTCTCTTCATTTTCAGCGGGGCGGTCGGCAGTGGTTGTAGCACCTTGGAAAATTCTTTCACATACAGAGCATGGAAAAACCATAGGAAGATTATCTGTGTCTGAAAAAAACATCCTACACGTGTTGCCTTCCCTCTTGTGTGGCCTTCTGGAACCAGACACTAAAGCCACTCGAACCCAAGAGTATTCTTGGGATATTCTGATTCTATGATTCTGCATCTAACCCATTACTAAACAGTTGCATGGTGCCTTTGCTTGCCAAAACCTGAATTTATCTACCATTGAATCTATCTACAAACTGACTTTCAGGCTGGCAAGAGCTTGCAATCCTTCACGTGAAGATGAGTCTCTTAAACCCATTGAATCCCTTTGGTTATGACTCAAGGATTGGCCTTGGTGCTTGGCAAGGTGACTGCTGGGTTGGACCTTGGTCTTGCAGCCCCAGGATGTTTTGTGTCTGTGTTTTCAGAGTAGCCTAGCACAAAAGGGAGATGAAGAATTGCACTTCTTTTCCGTAACCCTATCTTCGAGGCAATCTCGGTTCCCACAGCTATGCTGAGTCCCTGCAGATTGCTGCACAAGAAATTTCATCCCTTCCACTATTGAAGCGAAGTCTTGGATAACCTGCTGTTCAAACACACAGCACAGGTAGGATTTCTCTGGCACCAGGCTGCTCACTGAGGTGCAGAGCACATTTGCTATATTCCTTCAGCCAAATTACCCCTCCCTTCAAATTCGCAAAGAGCAAATGTTTGGGTAAAAAAAAGTAATTGCAACTCTAAAAACTTCTGTTGCTGCGATTGTGTTTCTACTTCAGAGGTGAAGAGAAATCTATTTGTCAGATTTAGAGTAGCAGAATTAGCTTTAAGGTGAACCCCCAGGAGAAAAAAATCTGCTATTTCAAGCTTCCCTATAACTAATACAATTTGTTAATTTGCCCATTTTGAGCAGCCAAAAATCTCTCAGCAAATATGCAAAATAACTGGAAGAAAATGGTCCTTTTTACTGTAGTCTTTAGCACCATTTGAAGATAAAAAAAACCCCTTTCCTTCTTAGAACCTTCAAGCCAAAGGAAGATTAGCAACTTAGGAAACAATATAAATTTTGATTTAGAACAGATTACCTCATACTTGTCTGGAACTCGAACAAATGAAGACTAAAAATGCAAAGCATACGCAAGAACAGCTGTGATTTCTGACTTCAAGCCTGCTACTCTCCTTAGCTGCTTCAGTGGAAAAAGAGAAGACAAGACTGGCCAGGTGCTTCAGCTTTCCTCACAGTATAGTGTATTTTCAGCATATGACTCTATTAATGATCATAAATTAAAGTTCAAATAATTTTATCATTGGCCATATCTGTAATTCAGAAAAAACCATACAATATAATTATTCTAGGTAAAAATGTATACCAAGTATATGTCTTAACTTTTGCAGTGGCACCATTTGTCAACATTTCTATGGTTAAAGGATTCTCCTGTTTGCAAGGCAGATCAGATTTGTATTAATGACAAAACTGTATTTTTCAGACCAGACTCCTCTTCACCAAGTCACTCAGCACTAAGTCCATGCCTGCTTGATACCAAAACTTGTACTTCTTAAATTTACAGCCCTGCAATTAATTCCACCTGAAATTACTTTTTGAAAATTTCACCAATAAACCCATTTTAATACTTTTTTTTTGCTCTACAGCTTTCCTTCTCATAAATTCATCAGACATTTCCTGCAAGTCCCAAAATACGATTTGCTGGGAATACAATTACCAGATTTATAATTGGAAATGCAAGCTTTAGTCTCTTTGTTCTTGCGTTTCTTGTTAGCTTCTTGTTTTTAAATTCCAATACAGTTGTTATTTTCCGCTATAATCCCTCTGGTTTTATAATATTTCAAAGGAGCACAAAGGAACTGGTGCTCGAAAGCTGTTCAAGGTGAGCTGACAGCATCAGCAATTCTAGCCAAGACCCACAGAGCTGGGTGGTCCCTCTCCAAATCCCTCTTCCCTCTGCTTCCATGCTCTTTGATCCAATTTGTCTCTCCACTCCACAGACTCACAGAATGGCTGAGTTGGAATGGTTCTTTAAGGGCCCTGCAATGAGCAGGGACATAATCAACTATATTACTTGTCCTTTCCCTTCCGTTTTGAAGAACTCTCAGTACATAAATATTTGAATTAAACTAAATAAAACTTCAATTTAAACCAGTAGAACCTAATGACTAAAGGAGGAGACCCTCTGTTCAAAGAGGATGTGAACTGCAACATAGGATGGTCCATCTGTACACCAGGAAACAGTTTTACCATGAGGAAAACCAATCCTAGGCACAGTTTGATAGAGTAGTAGTGGAGACTCCATCCTTGGGGATATTCAAAGGTCATCAGGACATAGTCCTGGGCAACCAGGCCTAAGTGGTCCTGACTGAGCAGAGGGATGGACAGATGACGTTCAGAAGTTCCTTTCAACCTCAGCCATTCTGTGGCTCTGTGAAAATGATACCAGCTGTAACTACTGTATTAAATAACCACGGGAAGAAAAGAGGCTGTTTCTGAAAGACCATAACTTCTCGTGCCACTTTCTACTGAGGAATGTTTAGTGGATCAAGAAAGAAATATGTGTGTGTCCACACACATATACAATGTGCAAAATATAACTGGGAAAATATATATAAAACCTTAAACAAGACTATATACAAGATTTTTGGGGAAATGGTGAGTCAAAGTTGAAGAATCTCTTCTATTCTTTCACCACAATCTTTTAGACAGGGAAAAATTAATTTTTTTCCCCAAATAAAATAGCCACTGTATTTATAAATTCCCCAGAAAGTGGTTTCTATGTTCACAGAGAAATTTTTTACTGTTTTCTTCACAATAAAGACAAGAATGCAAGAACACACCTTCAGCTCAGTGCTGAGACCTGTGTGCTCAGGATCTACATTTAAGGTCATTCTTCCACCTAGTTATATTTTAATTTATACCATGAACTGACCTATCATACTTTTCAAAACATGCTCATGAACATATGATACAGAATAATTACTACAAATATTTCATTTCAAACAGAAAGCCTCAGGGTGTTTTATTGGTCATGTTCCCAACTAAAAAAAATAATTATTATGCCTCCACAATAAACTTGTTACAAAACTACTTACACAAACTTTCATTTGTGTTGATGGTCTCAGGATATTTGTAGCCAAAAATGTATATTAGGTTTTTGCTACGTCCTTTGTGCGGCTGATGCTCTGCAATGTAATTCTATGCATATACACACACACACACGAAAAAAAAATATAGAAGTGCAAGCCAAGGCAAAATTTCAGTGTTTGCATAACAGTAATGCTACTGGTAGCATTGAGAGCTCAGTCATGTGCACACCAAACAGAAGTCTAGGGAGTGTTCACATACCACTGCTAGGAATGTGTATGTTAATGTAATGACTCTAAAAAGCACATTTTAAGCTAATTTAAAACACACTGAATTTTCAGTGAGGACAGGGTAGCTTTATAGTTCATTTTTTGAGGATTTTTTTTGGCTTAACTTGTAAACTTTCAGTAATTACTGATCACTTTTAATTACATTTAAAAAAATTTCTTTCTAGGCCTGATCACAGAGTAATCCTTTCCCAATAATTTTGGCTTCTGAGACTTGAAAACATAGTTTTGCTACTCTGTTAACTCCAAAAGGGAATCCTTGGAAATTTTTCATAAATTAATGTGAAGTTGGATAGGAATATCCATCACATTATGTCAGAAATGACATCCAAAGAAAGGGAAAACACTCAGTGAAGATAACTAAGGTTTTCCAGCTCACATGCCACATCAAGTGTCTAAATTCTCAAGGAAGAAGTTGGGCAATGAAAGCATCAAGGTCAGCTCTTGCACAACTGTAAGAAAATGCTTTCAGCAGGGGGAGACCTCTTCCATGTCCTTAAAACTTTGGGAAGTTCATTTCAGTTGGATTGGCACTTTTGATGATAGATAGATAAATAGATTGATAGAGAGATATTACATGAAGTCTTGACTTCAATGACGCACAAGCCCTCCAGGTCTGTTTAACACAGAGCTAAATCCTTATTGCCATCAGCAGGAGATCTAATGATCACAGGAGAAATTAATCACATCACACACTGCCTTGCTCTTCCTATTGCACAAGCTGGACACCAGATTAAGAGCCTACTTTCTTCCTCCTAGGTTTTTCTTCATGAAGATAAAACAGGAGGTATCTCCTGCTTCATCCATGCTTGTAAGAACATCTACTCAATCCACCAAGACTTCAAAAAACCTGTCCAGTATTTATGCCCTTTGCATGCCATGAACACTTATTATCAGGCATTAAAAAGTTATTTTTTATCACTTAAAGAAGTTATAGAATCATAGAATTTACGGGTTGGAATGGACTTTACAGATCATCTAGTCCCAACCCCTGCCCTGGGCAGGGACACCTCCTCACTAGATCAGGTTGCTCAAGGCTCATCCAACCTGGCTGTGAACACTGCCAGGGTTGGGGCAGCCACAGCCTCCCTGGGCAACCTGGGACAGGGTCTCACCACCCTTAGAGTAAAAAACGTTTTCCTCACATCCAACCTAGACTTTCGCTCCTTCAGTTTGAACCCATTACCCCCTGTCCTATCATTGCAGTTCCTAACAAAGAGTCCCTCTCTCCAGCTCCCTTGCATGTCAAGGATTATTGCATTATTTACTAAGTCAAACATTTCTTTTACCCTAATAACCCAAGTAACAGAGAGACAACACCTACCACAGGTCCTGTAGGACTCCTGAGTGATCCTAACTTCTTTCTGTTGAGATGCCCAGGGAAAACTAGACATACCATAATTAACATAAGATAGGGAGGTGTCACCAAAACACTGCTATGATGATAAACCTATCAAAACACAGTCCTGGTCTTTCATGAAGAAAATTATCTCTAAAAGCACCATGATCCATTCCTGGTTCCTCACAATCTACCACAGTACTGTAAAGACACTTTTCTTAGGCTGAAAGATGAAGCAGATGCACTACTGGAGATTCCCATGGGGCAGTGACTGACCTGAGTGAATTGTACTGTCATGTAAAGCTGCCAAAGCATGATGAGACAACCACATTTATCCTCCAGTACAGGAGAAACAAGAGTATGTTTACATCAACTGTATCTATGTGCGATAAAAACTACAAAAATCTACTTGGAGGGGTGTAGAGAAGCAGCCTGATTCAACAGTGGCATGAAGCAAACCGGTATGTTTTTTAGAAGGTGAACATAGCAGCACACCCTGGCACATCCAACATAATTGTACCACATTTAATTGGAGCTCACTCAACGATTTTTTTTCATATTAACAACACAATTTTATGATCAGCAGAAAACACGTAAGAAAATTTATATGTGTATATAAACATTCCTTTTGCTTTGATTTTTTTTTTAAGAACATATTTTGTCTTTTGTGTTGATATTTTTTGCGTTTCCTTACCTTCTACTGCTCTCTTGAAGAAAACCTTACAGCTGCCACATGTAACCACCCCGTAATGACATCCAGATGCCTCATCTCCACACACCAAACACACTTTGGAAGGTCTTGAAGATCCAGTTGATACACTTCTCAATGAAGAGCTGGAGTAAAAAACAATCAAACAAACCAAATCAGCTATGAATATTTCAAATCACATTGGCCGTAATATAAAGTTCAATTCAGAATTTGTAACAGGTATATTGCTCAAGGCACCTAACAATTAAGAAACCACAACCCTTTCTGGCAGTACTTTGTTGAATACATGAATTGCTTTAATTAGTAAATGCAATACTTTTACTGTCTGCTTTAAAACACCTGTAATATATCAATGTTAATGTGAGACATTACCACAAGGGCAGTGGAATTTATTGGTAGCAGATGATTAAAACTGAAAACAAACAAACCAACCACTCTGGCAGCAACCTCACAGCTATAAATGTTCTTTCTATTTCTTTGATTTTTTTGAAGCTTTCACAGCTAAGGAATACCTGCATGAAAACCTCTGGACCATTTGATCATAGAATCAACCTGGTTGGGAGAGACCTCAAGATCATCAAGTCCAACCCTACCGTGGTTACTAGCCCATGGCACTAAGTGCCACATCCAGTCTCAGCTTGAAAACCTCCAGGGATGGTGAATCCACCACCTCCCTGGGCAGCACATTCCAATGCCTGAGCACTCTCTCTGTAAAAAATCTCTTCCTAATCTCCAACCTAACCCTCCCCTGGCAGAGCTTGAGTCTGTGCCCTCTTGTCCTGCTGCTGTTGCCTGGGAGAAGAGACCAACCCCCACCTGACTCCAACCTCCTGTCAGGGAGCTGATGAGGTAGTGCAGCAAAGTGGGATGCACTCTTGTGCCCCTGGTCCTGCTTACCACTGCAGTGGTCCTTGAGCTAACTTCCAATACTTCTGTAACTTAACAGCTCTACTTTCAATGTAGTTTTGAAGTCTTTTTAGATTCTGCAAGTGCAGAAGACCCTTCCATCTGGCTGTAGGTGCCAGAAAAGCAGCACCAGAGGTTCAGACCATCCCCAAGTCTTGCAGACTGATGCATCTTGCAAACCTCACTTCAATCATCTACCACCTTCTCTTGATGGGCTTTTTAAAAACCGTAACTCTCCAAAGGTATCCTTAGAAATTATTTTCCACTGGCAATTCTAAGGCTCTTCACAACCAAGTCACATTTCATGATGCTCTGAGTTTCCTCCCTCCTTTCTGCCCCCAGGAAGTGGAAACGCCACCCTAATATAATCAGCGTGCTTGGAGAAACATGCCAAATCCTGAGGGAGATGAATGACTCTGATGCTTCCCAAGTCTCTGTAGGGATGTGGAAGAGTCTCTCCTTCCACACAGTTTCTCTTCTCTAGGTGAACATGACTTCTTGCATTCCTTACCCATTAACTCTCTGAACACTGCCAAAGAACTACAAAAACAACTCTAAAAGACATCGCACTGGTACAGGAGTAATCAGATAGTTCAAACTGCAGGTCACAGGCTATTTGTTCATCAGTCACTGGGAAACACCCTTTGCCTTTTTCCAGCTTTCTAACTTTCTTTAAAGAGGTATAGATAGGCCAAGTGATTTATCCAGGGGCACAGCACAAGCATCACTCCAAATCAAGGAACACAACAACTATGGCCTACAGCTTTACTGTAACATCAGATCTAAACTTCTTTTCAAACAACAATGTTCAGATGTTAATCAAAAAGTTCCAAATCACATTCCTCCTCTTGTCTCCTCACTAGTCTGTTAGATTCACTGGTTCTAGACCTTGCGCTATTTATACTTTCATTACATAACATCACACTACTTGATAATTGCTAGGTGATGGCATTAGCTCATCTGTTAGAGCGAAAGCCTCACCAAATCTATGTTAAAATAGGTTCTGTGTGCTCGACTCAGTCATACCTGTGCACACTGCATTAATCTACCCTAAGGACAGGCAACTCCTCTAGGATTTGCCAAGGCTGCGCTGGTATTTAGCTCTGCCTTTGCATGTGTTCAAGCAAAGAATGGGACTTTCTCCCTCTAGCATGTTCCAAAATTAAGCTTCTCATTAAACAAAATTCTTCAAAAGGTGTAAAAAGAGAGAAAAAGTGTTGATAACCTGGAAAACTCACCTTGAAAATTCCTTTTTTCTAATTTTTTTTTTTTCATTTCGAACGTCAGCATTCTGCCTGAGCAGGGAAACATTTCAATTCTGACATAACACCAAAATGTCTCGGGGGATTTGTAATTTTGATGTTGCCTGTTTCCATTTCTTCATAATACTAGCAAAAAAATTTCCTACTCTTTCTGCTCTGAGAAAGGTCAGTGCATTTTTTTTTTTCTAATATCTAAACCAGGTAATTTTGTTAGAGACCTCTTGCTGTAGAAAAATGGAGGTTTCCAGGGTATCACAGCAGCATGCATGATTTTTTATTTTTATATATATATGCACACACATGCTCCTCTATATATACATACTGCATATATATATATGCAATTATGTATTATTTTTAGTTGAAAATAAATTGTCATGTAGGATTTGCAGAAGGTGGGAGAGCCTTTTTTTAGACACAAGCTACCCTAGAAAATTGCACTTTCACAGAATTATTAGGTAAAAAAAAGCCAGCAAAGACACATTGAGACACCAGTTGATCCATGACTATTATTAAATGCCTACCTAAGACGTAATCTAGAGCATATTTAATGCAATGCTTCTCTAAAGACTTGAATACAACTGGAAGGCAGAGGCACAGCTTGAATACAAAGCATGTATTCAACTACTCAGCCACAGCATCACAGGTGGAAACAACATTCTGGAATAAAATTCAATTAACTCATTCTCTTAATCAGTTTGCAAGTGGAATAGGCTGAAACACAAATGAGGTATTTTTATTCATAACAGGAGTATCCAACATGAAGCAGTTCTCAATACTTTATTGCAAGGGAACAGGGATATTAGCTGTTGGTACTTAAATCTCTTCCAATTTGTGCCACCTCTAGCTATGATTGTCTTCTAATGAGCAATGTTTGGCTTGTTTCTAAATTCTCTTATGTTCTCTCTCACCCATGTTATACCAGAGGATTTGCCAATTCAAAACGCTGCTGTAATACCTCATACAAAGGTAAAAGTGGTGTTTGTACATACCTGCAAACAATAAAAGCCTGAGCCCAAAAAACCACACAAATCACATTGCTAAACTTCAGGCTAAGTCATTCATTCTGAGGACAGGCTGAGGGAGTTGGGGCTGTTGAGCCTGGAGAAGAAAAGGTTGTGTGGAGACCTCAGAGCAACTTTTCAATACCTGAAGGGCCTACAAGGAGCCAGAGAGGGACTCTGTGTTAGAACTGCAGTGATAGGACAAGGGGTAATGGGTTCAAACTGAAGGAGGGAAAGTCTAGGTTGGATGTGAGAAAAAGGTATTTTACTCTAAGGGTGGTGAGACCCTGGCCCAGGTTGCCCAGGGAGGCTGTGGCTGCCCCAACCCTGGCAGTGTTCAAGGCCAGGTACGATGAAGCCTTGAGCAACCTGATCTAGTGAGGAGGTCCAGGGCAGGGGTTTGGGACTAGATGATCTGTAAGGTCCATTCCAGCCCTTAAATTCTGTGATTCTATGATTCTCTTCTTGGAAGCTTTTCTTTCTCACCAAGACACACGGATGGTGACACTTTTTCCTCCTAAATCTCTCTTAGTTCAGGCTGTCATCCCTTTCTTAGTGACTTGACCATGGTGAACAAGATCTGCATTGAGATCTGACTGGTGAGCAAGCTACCTCTGCCTTCATTTCAAGGCTAGATATCCAGTGTTTATGCCACAAATAGATACTTTTTCTATTAATCACTTTATTAAACCAATCATTTAATCATTATAGCTCTATATTCTATAATATGTATTGGGAGAAAAACTACACTTAACTCCCCACTCTGAAAGTGCTTTTCATGCATGCTCCAAGTCAAATATTTCCCTTTGCATTAATTTTCCACAGCAACATGCCAGAAATTTTTATCAAGTAATCCTACTGTAAACTGGCATGTGGGAAAAGTTACAGGCAGGTAACACTCTATAAGCAGAAACTAAGTGTTAAATTCAGTTGATTATAACAGAGATGTATACATGAATTTAATTTTGGCCTTTTTTTTTTTTTTCCTGGAGCTCAATTTGTTGGGTTTTTTTTTTGCTGCAGACAAGAAGTTTAGCTACAATAATCCAAGTTACTTAGGTAAAAAGTCATTTCCCTTTTGAAATAAGAAGCTGCTCCAAATAGGAATTAATATTAAAGAAAAAAGATTAGAAACTTCACACTTGACTCTCTGGAGAGTAATTAGGCAACTCCCAAATATCTCTTTGAATGACATGCTAAATATAATGGTATCTGTGGGCAACAGCACAGTCTTGAACTTTAGATCAAGTCAAAACATTTTTTTTTGATGGAAGGATAGATATTTACATGTTTGCCCAAAACCAAATTAGAGCCTAAAAACCTGGTGCTCTGATATTTAAGAGGAGTTTTTTCAACTTTCACACAATGGATTCTTGCTGTCCCAGAACATTCCTTGTGGGTGGCAACCCACTCAATATAAACTCCTTACTAAAAACACAAGAAATATGAAATAGTGCCCCACAGTTGGCTACTCCTCGAGCACAAGTGCCATGAGGAGGGGCTAAGGGAGCTGGGATTGTTCAGCCTGGAGAAGAGGAGGCTCAGGGGAGACCTTCTCACCCTCTGCAACTCCCTGACAGGAGGTTGGAGTCAGGTGGGGGTTGGTCTCTTCTCCCAGGCAACCAGCAGCAGGACAAGAGGGCACAGACTCAAGCTCTGCCAGGGGAGGGTTAGGTTGGAGATGAGGAAGAGATTTTTTTACAGAGAGAGTGCTCAGCCATTGGAATGTGCTGCCCAGGGAGGTGGTGGATTCACCATCCCTGGAGGTTTTCAAGCTGAGACTGGATGTGGCACTTAGTGCCATGGTCTAGTACCCACAGTAGGGTTGGACTTGATGATCTTGAGGTCTCTTCCAACCTGGTTGATTTTATGATTCTATGAAATACTAATCCCCACTTTTAGAAGTCAGTAACTTCCAGAGGTTACTTAGTTGCTATTACTTTCACTCCTCTCTCACTACTCCCAAGACAAGGAAAAGAATAAGCAAACACATCCACACACCCCCCCATCCACACACAAACTCTACAGGATTCAAACAAAGGAGATCTAACAGAGCATACATATTTTATCACAATGCTTGTACAGCCAAGGGCAGCATGGAGCAGTTTAACAATGCCAAATGTATCTCCTAAATGATTTGTAAAATGGTTGCTTAGATGGCTCCACTAACATTTGTCACGTTGTAGGGTGTGTGATTAAGAACAAGCCTGATTTATTATCCTCAACAGTGCAAATGCTGGCAGTTAAATGCTGACCTTGACTAGCCATTGCCATCAAGCTCATTTGTGTCTCTCAGAGTTGGCTTTAGTAAGAGTTATATGGAGAATTAATTAGAAATAACAGATTTTGTAAAGAAGAGTCAATAAACCCACAGATAATCCAGCATTTTAAAAGCTGATTATATAGGTTATTATGCTTTTCAAACCAGATGTCATACAGGAGCACAGTTTAAACAAATGATGCCTCTCTGATGATAAAATGAACCACTCCAAAGAAGCATAAGCCACAATATGAATTCCAAATTCATTTGTTCCAAGTACTTTTATTATTATGAGATCTAGATGAGTCCTTATTAATTCCACGTCGTTGACTCTTCTTTTTCATTGAGAAGGTTTCTGTCAGTAAAACCCAGAAGGAACCTGGGTACTCCTCAATAAACTTATGCAACAAAGGTAGAATTTGAGATCACAGAATTGTATTTTTACCATAAGAAAATGCCCAAACCCTTCGAGAGGAAGAATCATCAGGATATTCAAGTTGCAGAGACTGCCAGCAGTTTCCTTCTACCCTCTCACCTCATTTCTTAAGGGCATAACCTCCAGTGAGTGTCATCTACTGGAGACCAGTACATAAAAAACATGATAGCTAACTTTGCACACACAAATACTGAAACAAGCTTCCTGTGGTCTAAAGCAAGAGCTGTGTGTTTCAGAAGGTACTTCTCAACCATGATGTGGATGGTCTGGCTGAGAACCGAGACCAGAGCTTGGGCCCACCTTTCAAACCCAAGGAGGTTCAGACAGTCAGGAAGAAGCTAAGAGTTGACCAAGAGCCACCCAAGAGCTGCCAAGCCTGTTGTGCTGCTGCAGGAGCACACTCACATGTGTGGCCTTCACCAGCCTCAAGAGAGCAGGCCAGACAATGACACCCAAGGAGACAAGTAACTCCTACAATGAACGACAACACAACTCCTTGTCACGTGTCACTAAAACCAAATGACAAATTATCAAGGTTATGCTCCCCTGGGAATATACTCTTTTTCCCCTCCAAATAGTTCCCTGAACTCCCTCTTGTTTCCACAGCTAGTCTTGTGCCCCTAAGTGCTTCACTTTGATCACTTCTCTAGCAGCTCTCCTAGTAACTTCCTTCCTCTAACTCATTGCTTACTCAGCATAGTTGATAGCACAACCACCTCCTCTTTGCATCACCTCCACTATTTTTGGGCATAGTCACATAGAAACACTAATTTCACTGCCCAAGATAACTCTACTAGTCATTTAGGAAATGTTATGCTGGTCAACAGCTGTCCAATAGATTATTTAACCATTACACATTGATGTTCATCGCAGCATCATCTCCCAGATTTTGCTTCATGCTACTAGTTTTAATTGTCAATACTAATGTCTGACCAGCATCAATTTCTCCTTGTGTGACCCGAATTTTTTAAGAAGCTTCACTGTGGGAAGGCACCACCCTGGCTCTCTCCTACAACTACTGGAATAAAGAGGATTAGCAGACTGGAAAATGGTATTTCTTAAATGTCAGACTATATAAACCAATCTTCTTGTCAGCAGACCAAGAAAGCAGAGAGAGGGGAAAAGGTGCAGAGATGAAATGATCAGATTTTTGGAGAAGGCAGTCACATGGGAACTCATGAACACTGAGCTAAGGAAGAACTGCTGGAACTAAACCCACCCCTGAGCCTCAACACTAACACTCCTATGTGCAGGTGGAGTCTTACGGCCACTACCAACCTGCAAACTTAAAACCAAAGCTACAGTCATTGTTTCTAAGAGTAAATACTAGAAAAACCCGAACAAACTCAAACTTTAAGACTCAAATCTTGAAGAAAGTTGAAATATTTTAGGATGTTCTATGCTTTAGTGCATATTATTAGGGACTGCAATGATAGGACAAGGGGTAATGGATTCAAACTGCAGGAAGTTTAGGTTAGATATTAGAAAAATGTTTTTTTGCTCTGAGGGTGGTGAGACCCTGTCCCAGGTTGCCCAGGGAGGCTGTGGCTGCCCCAACCCTGGCAGTGGTCACAGCCAGGTTGGATGAGCCTTGAGCAACCTGCTCTGGTGGGAGGTGTCCCTGCTCAGGGCAGGGGTTGGTAATAGCTGATCTCTAAGCTCCATTCCAACCCTTAAATTCTCTGACTCTATGATTATGGATGATAGAATGCCCAGCAAAACATCTGAAGCAGTGCATGCTTCCTCTGAAATCTGGAGTACTGCATCAGTCCATAAGTAATAGAAGTGGTTAGTTGAGCTCTTACTCATTACTTGTTGTCTCTCTACTAGAATAACAAAGCTAAAAATATGAATTGAAAATAAAAATGCCAATGTAAAATATTCAGGAAATTTAATTAAGGACAAAAAGCGACATAGAAAACCAATATTTTGTGATATAAATCAATTATTTTTGAAACATCCCAAACTTCAGGATCCTCAAGCTTTTACTTGGATCACCCTTTATTCACTTTTGTGTGGTTTGTTTCAGCTAATGATGAACTAGTCATGCATTCCACTACTAAATGTAATTTAAAAAAAGGACAACTATCTGGCCAAGAAAAACTTATTTTGCCACCTATGACTTTGAGAGTATATTTTAACCCTCAGAGAAAATTCAGTAGCTGTGATATGGCATTTAATTTAGTGGTCAGTCTCAATTACATATTCATTTATTTTTAAGCACAGAGCTGTAGCATTCCAGGATAGAAAACTTTCAATTGTTTGCACTTCAAACACTACAACCTTTTTTAATCTTGGGAAATGATAAAAGGTGCAGGAATCAGAGGGAAAAGTGCATTTACTTAAGAAAAAGCAAACTGAGAACTTGGATGGTTTCTTTCCTCAGCACCTCCAGCTTTCACACGAAGTTACTTTATTTAGCAATGCCTAAGGTCACACACCACACTCTCATACCTGGATCTTAATTATGATAACAAGCAAACTCTGATGTGCACGAAGAGAAAAGGCTCCAACCTTTCTCCCAAGCCTCAGCAAATCTAAAAAGGATGCACTTAGGGTTTTAAAAAGGCATTTAAATTCCAATGTTTATTTGGCAAATAGAAGCTGATGGGTTCTGTGCTGTAGTCACCAGTGAACAGGTTCCTGATTTAGTTTAACCTTAAGGCATATGTTGATTTTACAAAATGAAGCAAGTGTGCTATGCTCCTTCAGTTCCCATTTACCTTGGTGGATCCTGACAGGACCCAACATTTTCCTCCATCCTGCTGTAAACCTTGACTTTTCCTTGACCTTCTGAAATCTTTTGGTAGCAACTATAGTTTGCTACCCAAATTTTACTTCCAAATAATTTACTACAGAGAAATATAACTTAAGCATAAAAAAAAAGTGTGTTCTGGTGGACTGCAACTGAAGAGCACTTATCTCCCAGGGAAATAAATCTAATTTTTACCCACTGATTTAGTGATCAGAGAAGTATAACATCCTCCTCCTATTCTGCAATACACTTTTCTCCTCTAACTACTGTCACAATGTACCAAGACACACCTGACCCAGGGAAATAAAATTTACTTGCTCTGCAGGTTTTTTAGCACATAAATATAGTTATCTATTAAAATGGAATGGTTAACCTAGATGGGGAGTTTCCTATCAGGAACAAACCTTCAACTTCGGAAGGCAGAGAACACCAGTAAAGCCTCACAAGTGCATTTGCTCTACCTTTTCATATTTGGTTCACTTATAGAATTAGTGCAGTTTAAATGCATGCAATGTTGGTGTTTGTGCTGCTGATTATAAATCGCTATGTATAGCAAGATAAGGCAGGAACAGTTTATCTGGAAAATGATCTAGTTAATTATTGAAAGTCTATTTGAGGGGGGCAGGGTGGATGTTTAACTCTTTCTGCCCTTGCTCACCTGACATAACTAAAAGCAGGCAACAGCAACTTTGAAAAATCCAATTTTTTCACAGCACCATCTCATTTTCCACCACTGAAAAAATATGTGAGCCAATATAAATCCTGGTAACTCTCATATGAGAGCATAGTAGTGTTTACCTGGTGAGGCTCTGCTGCTTTCTCAGTCAGCAATATTTTAAAGCTGCACAAAATGCAATGATTCAAGTGAGGTTCATCTGCTGATGGAGGCACCAGTGGGAAATCATTATCATGAGGAGTTACAGGCAAGGCAAGACTGCATGACTATATTGCTCTGCTGTTGAAGACTTCTAAGACAAAATAAAATGGAATAAGAAAGGAAGAAGAAAAATACACACAGAAGCCAAATGTAGGGAGATGCTACCAGTAAGAAGAGCCTTCTCTTTTCAAAAGAAAGCTCTACTTTTTTTCATATTCTTCCCTCAAAGTCTCAACAAGCAACTCCTAAAAATACCTCCCTTTGCTTAAAAGCTTATTTTATGAAACCTTTATTACAACCTGAAATGACACTGATGACCAGAGTATTGACCATTAATGACCTTAATAAATGCCCTTCTGTTGCAGAGACAAAAATCTACCTGGTGTGTCTGGCAAGGGCTTGGCCCCAAAATCCTAAAAGAACCATAGAATCATAGAATTTTAGGGGTTGGAATGGACCTTAGAGATCATTTAGCCCCAACCCCCTGCCCTGGACCTCCTCACTAGATCAGGTTGCTCAAGGCTTCATTCAACCTGGCTTAGAATACTGCCAGGGTTGGGGTATTTCCTACCTCTCTGGGCATAAAATAATACCTATATTAAAATATTAGTTTATAACAGAAGCAGTTTGGTCTAGTTGGACATACCTTCCTATTACAAACTGTTTGCTTTATCTTCTAAGAGCATGACATGCTTACAGAGAAACCACCACCCCATTAAGGCCCAAACCACACAATATTAAAAGTTTACAAGGGTTTCATAATCAAATAAAATTAAAAAAAAATTTAATTATTTCATAATAGCAAAATGTAAGCTGAACTGCCACCCATGGTCTACTAGGGATTAAAATACCACAACAGAAAAACCTCCAGAGCAACCATGAAACCATAGGGGAAAAAATGCACCAAAGAACAAAAAAAAGGTTTCCATGGGAACAAAGGCTATTTTCCAACTTGTCACATAATAGCCCCAGTATGGGCAGACCTTTACTCATATGAGAATCCCACAGGCTTCAAGAGGCAACATGTATAATTATTGCTTGAGATGAAAGAATCCAACGGGAAGATGGAATGGGGGGTTTGGCCTTTCAACTCCCTTGTACTCCCCCATCCAACAAGCCAAAATGAGTACGGATGTTGCAAGGTCTTAGCACTACAGTACCAGTGTCTCCTATATTACAATCCCACACAGGGGCAAAAAATGGAAGGAGGAAAGTCTGCACAGTAATCTAAACTTCCTAAACAGGATATAGGGAAAAAAAATAAAATCAAAGGCAACAGACAGCTCACAATATTATTTAGCATGAGTTACCACACAGAACTGAGTAATAAAACTCAAGCCCATAAGTGTAGCAGAGAAATTCCTGACATGAACAGACTTAACTATCTTGCGACATGCAGAGTTCTCTGTACATTTGCAAAAGGGTTGGGAAAAGAAATAATCTGCTGAAGACTAATAAAAAAGTAATAGTCTTTAATAAGGTTAGGCATAGAGCTTCACGTTTTACTGGAAGTTTCCAGCACCTGTTTCAGATGATACAGTAAGAGACAAACTCTAACTTTACCACTATCTCTGATTAACAGATATTTTAAAAGACAAACAGTCACATTATTTTGAAACATCTTCTGTCATGTCTAAACCCACTATTTGAAATAATGAAGGCTTCATTTTCACTAACATTTTTTCTATTTTAAGAAATTCAACCTGTTCGTGGCATTTTAAATGCATAAAAGTATTACTTGATACAAGAAATAAGACAACTCTTGCAGCTCTAGTTACACAGATGTTGAGTTAGTGTGGAAATTTGTCTTGTCCATCTTCCTGGTGCAATGGCCTAAATCAAACATCTCCCTAAAGCTAGAAGGTGGAAAATCTAGAGTGATTTTCACTTCTGTCTCCTGTACTGTTCCCTTCATGGGTTTTTGCTACCTTTTGGCAGTATAACAAAACCCAGGCATGATGTTTGAGGAACATGCATGATTATGGTGAGCAGATCATGCCTGCATTGAGCAAGCAATACAGGGCAAATGGATGCAGAATTCACACCTGTCAGCTTCTAGGAGAAGGAGAAAAAGCAAAGGAGGAAAAATGGGACAGGAACAGGTATTCAGGAAGACTGCCATGTGGCCAATTTCTATGAGCAGTGCAGCTTGTCTTTGTTTAGCAATCCTTTTTCTGACTGTGGCTTCATTGCTTGGCCAATTACATCTCCAGTGGTGTTTGCCTGGGCCTACCAGCAAGTATAACTTAGCCTAAGACTTGCTTCCCTTCCCAGTGTCCCTGGCTCTCAGGATGCTTACCAACAGGTTGCAATTGGATTTCCTCTGATAACCACGATCCTAGTCCAACCTATGAATTCTGTCACAGGTGAAACAGCCTCCTCAGGCTTTGCATCTGCATTTAAAAACTGTGATTAGCAGAGGACACAGCAAGCAGCAGCTCCAGTTCAGACAGGGACATCACTGCCCACATGTCCCACCTCCACTACACAAAGTGACAAGTTGCAGAGATTCTTACTCTTATATTTACACCAAGGTAAAGTACAGTTACTACAGTTGGTGGTGATATTGTTGATTACCACAATTATTTGCACACACCAAGTGCCTCTGTTTTCCCTTGCCCATGGTTTACGTGCATGTTCAGGCAGCATGGGCCAAAACAGAGGTACATTAATGAGTATCCAATAGCCCTATTTCCCATCCTGCTCTTGTAGAAGGAATGCAGATATTCTTCCCATTTTTCTTCATAACAGGCAAGTTGAACAATGAGGAGAGTGAAGGGAAGAGAGATACAAGCCACTCATCTCTGTAGCACCTTCCCCTCTTCCCATTCATGCAAATGAGCTTGTTTTGAAATGAACACTTAGAAAAAGATGTTTTAAACTATTCATCACCAGTTAGAAAGACACTGCCTACTTAAATCCACAAGAGCAACTAGGAAGACAACATTGCCAGAGCATCTGATCTCATACTCCAGAATATACATAACCTGCATGTTTGCAAATGCACCAACTGCACTCCTGCTATACAGCCTTTAGACCAGTTCAAAAATTTTAATTTCACATAACCCTCAGATTTGGGTATAATTATACCTATTTTAGACACCTGGAGACCATGACTGAGGAATAGTTTAGATCATAAAACAAAACAGGATCAGATCCAAAATGCAATTGTTCCAGAGTTTGCCATGAAAGCCAAGAACTTCAAGCAGAAGTACTACTGAACCTTGGAAGAAACAGTTTACAGTTAGCATTCAAGAAACCCTTTTAAAATCAACAACAATTACATAATAGGAAACCTCTGTGCCCATTAACTCAATAAAAACTCTACTGATTGCCTGTAGAAGGTAGAATCAGTCGCATATGGTTTTAATATATTCCAAACCCCAAGTCCTTTCAACTCCCCTTTCCCTATTTTCACAGCAAGTGCAACTGCTGACATGTAATACAGCTATACTGTATTAAATAACTATAAATTTTAACTTTTAAATCAATTAAAATACTCCTCCATTCTATGTCAGAGTGACAAGTAATAGCCTGCTGAGTGCCATGGAAAATTTTGGTCAAATAGCAGATGAGGGCTGCAATCACTGACTGATACCTAGAGCAAAGGCTTTTGGTAATTCTCCCACAAGCAATCACAATTGCTGACAAAGTTCAAATTTGTCTTGACAGGATTGTCAAGGCAAACTAGAAACGTTCACAATTGCAAGTCAAAGAATTCATTTTTATTCAGCTGAAATTCACTCTACTGCTCACATACTAATGATACACAGTACTGCACCTACCACTCTCTCTGGCTGAACAGCTGAAACCCATGTAGCAAAGACTAAAAGGAAATGGGAGCACGAAGCAAAACCCAGACCAGGAAAAGTTATGTTCTACAACTCAACCATCCCTATTTCATCTCCTAAATCCTCTGCTACATACTGTCAAAACTCTCTTGCAATATATAGCAGGCCTTGATTTTGGAAGGCAGCTTGCATTTACCTTCAGTGGGAAGAAGAGCTGGTACAATAATTAAATTTACCACCATCCCTTCCATTTCAGGAAAAGGATGTTTAACTGTCCATGCACAAAAAGCACATGACTATAGAGGCAAACTGACAGTTGAGTATGCAGAATTATGTGCTTATGCATAAATTTACACAATTTATATAGAAATCAAGGTGTATACCAGAGTGAGCAAACAGTATTACTTGCTAAACCACCACCCAGAGCTCACTGTGGCACAGACTTTCAGTTTTCTTTAGCAAGGACTGCAATATTTACATTCTTTCTTATACCACAAATATTACTCACTGACACAAGAGGTCCCACACAGAGTGCAACTAAAACCAAACAGAAAGAACCTGATGACACACATTTGTTGCTTCATTAAGCAATTTCACAGAATCACTGAATGGACTGGGTTGGAAGGGACCTTAAACACCACCTAGTGCCAACCCCCAGTGCCATGGGCAGGGACACTTTCTGCTAGACCAGGTTGCTTAAAACCCCATTCAACCTGGCCTTGAATTTCAGCCTATTCTAAAACAATCTGCTTTTTTTTATTCCCCTCCTGTAGCCATCAACATTATCTCTGCTAAAAACAGGTGTGCAATATGCAGAATAAGCACTTAGGGAAGAAAGAAGGTGACTCAACAAAAAGTAACCTTGGAGCACCCATGGTTTCAAACACTGCAGCAATCACAGCATAACTTAATTTTATTACATGGCTGGAAGACCCAAGAAGACTCCATCATTCCCACTTGGACACCTTTAATCCTTCAGACCAGTCCATGCAACTCCTGGAATGGGACCTCACTGCCGTCACAAAGCAACAAGAGACCTACAACTTCTTACTCCCATATCTGCTTTCTGTATTCCCAAATAATATACACAAAACAGAGCAAGTGCTGAGCTCCAAAGGATATGAAAATGGTTTGGCTCTTTTCAAGAATTATTAAGTTGTTACTTGACAGCAGAAAAAAAATCAAACCTTGTTTCCTATGTCTTTCTCCTTCCTGTTTGCAACATTAAATAGAAAAATGCTAACTAGCCCCTTTCCTCTAGTGGGGGGCATTAATTGGGTGCCTTTCCTCCTTCCAGTCACTTCTTTTAATGGAACTGGTAAGAGATAACAGCTAGAATTGAATAGCTGGAAGAGCTACCCACTGTCAGATTTAGTTGGAGTTTGGCTGACATTCAAAACTTATTAGGCGGGAACACAGACAGCTCAGTTACATAAAAACCTCCTTAGGCTCTGTCTAGGCTTCTACTGGACTTGCTACTGTAACCAGGAACTTTTTACAGCAAATTACACTTGCTGATACTCATCTGATCCACCTATTTTTGTTTGGTTTTTTCCCAAGTGTTCTAGTTCTGCACATACCTATGGATGCCTAGTTACTGAATTTGCAAAAGCTTGGCCACACAGTGGATAATGTCATCATCTTTTGTGTGGTTTTGGACTCCAAATGGGGACTTTCCTTGCAAGATTTCCTGGATTGCCATTCTGATTTTAATGAGGCCACAGAAAGTGGCTTCAGGCAACACATGGTCCATCCTTTTCTTTCTGTGCTCCTGTATCTACAACAACAGTGTTTCTAAGCTGTTTGAAAACACTTGTAAGAACTTGACACCCAAAACCTTTTCCAGGCTTTTTACACCAGCAAAGACTCAAAGCCAGTCCAAGAGGAACTTGCTAATGCTTGGAAGAAACGAGGCTGTTATCCAAATTTCACAGCCATACAGAGGAATGTTAATAAAAGTAAATGCATACCAAGCACTTGTTTGAAGTTCAACACTTCTTTCACTCCAGAAACACTGCTTTAATCTGGAAAACGCTGCTCTGCCTTTTGTTATCCTCTTTCCTGACTGTGTTGTCAAGTGACTTACTGCAGGAGTAGCAGAAACTGCCTCCAAACATCAACCACATCACCACTAACGTGCACATTTTCTAGCAGAGTGAGCCTGAAGCAGGACCTCAAGTTTGCCACACAGAAGTACTAAGGCCAAGCACTTTGGCAGGATCAACTGGAGAGTCAGTCCCTCCTGCCCTCAAACATTTGGGAACCAACTGCATTTGCTGACAATGAGTTGCAGATTATCAGCTCTGCAACCTTGGATTTGATGGAAAATTGCTGCAAGTTGAAAATTCCCCCAACCCTGTAACCCAGAACACAGTTTCCCCTGTTGCAGACACCAAATATGTCAAGAAGCAGGTCTGTCTACAAGATACCAAGGTGGATCGGGGCAGGGACAAAGCCTCATGCCTTTCTGACAGAGGAAAGCTGTGATGTTCTGCCCTGACTGAAAGCACTTGCCAGAGCTGCCAATTCAATAGCTTGCCCAAGCAGCTGAATTTTGCCAAAGCCTGAAGAAACCCTTGAGATTAATGGTATTACAGCCTTTGGTTTGCTTGACAAAAGCAATATACAGAACTTTATTCTCAGCTTTCCTGAGAATTTTTCTGAGATCGTGTAAACTATTCCTCAACCAAACCAAACCTCCAGTCTGCTGACCATTAGTCCAGCAAAGGTGAAAGCTTCTTTTCCATAGAATCATAGAATTGTAGGGGTTGAACCCTTGAGATTAATGGTATTACAGCCTTTGGTTTGCTTGACAAAAGCAATATACAGAACTTTATTCTCAGCTTTCCTGAGAATTTTTCTGAGATCGTGTAAACTATTCCTCAACCAAACCAAACCTCCAGTCTGCTGACCATTAGTCCAGCAAAGGTGAAAGCTTCTTTTCCATAGAATCATAGAATTGTAGGGGTTGAAATGGACTTTAGATTAGAGCCAGCCCCAACTGCCTGCCCTGGGCAGGGACAACTCCCACCAGAGCAGGTTGCTCAAGGCTCATCCAACCTGGCTGTGAACACTGCCAGGGTTGGGGTAAAACCTCTTTCCTCTAAGAAGTGAATCATTACACCAGGTTTCAAAGCATGAGCTCTACTCTTTCTGCAGAGTTGAATCTCTGCATTCTTGAACTTCTGAGGAATCACTCTTGTCCTTGATGCCTGTAAACAGTTGTGCCCTTGTCAGGCCAGGTCGTGCCCTCTGACCAGCTACTCTGGCAGAAGTACCACAAGTGCCTGCTGACCATCTCTGCAGCACTTACAGGACAGACAGGAGAGTTTGTCCTGTCTTGCTGCCAGCTGTTCTTGGCTGGGTGGGTTGGAGAACTTCATTTAATGCTTCATCAGAGATGCTGGATACAAATTTTAATAAACTGGTGAAGTGTCCACACCACTGATTTGGGATTTCCTTGGAGCTGGCACTCAGCATTTGATCATCTTTGTTATAGGGCAATGCAATATGACTGAATTTAAAGCCACAGATTAGCTTTAAGCAGCCAGAGAGATTCATGTCTGTTCTTATGTCTTTTCTGACACTGTAGTTACAGGTTAAACTAATGTCAACCAACCACACATCTCCCTCACCCCAGTTTTTTCAGGAACCACCCACACAGCCACAACTAAGTCCTGGTGGCCACAGTTAAAGCATAGCTAAGCTTTCCCCAAGCAGCCACTGCTGCTGTGATCCTTGTGATAGCTCCTTAGAAACACTGGTCCCACCTGGCAGCAGAGGGTATAACAACTACATGAAACTTCAGGAAAAACCAGAATAAAAGAGGCTTTCATAACACTGTAGATACTGGTTAAAGCACAACCTCCAAATAATGCAACTAACTGTGCTCCTTAAGGCATTTATTAGTTATTTTAAAGGTGCTAAGGTTGCATGAAAAGAAAAAAACCCACCCAAACTGATACAAAGAGAGTCTAAGAAGCCTAAGAATGAATATTGATAACCTGCTGATTGTGATGCACCATAATTATTCTTAGAGCATGAGGTCACAATGCCTAAATTATGAAACTGCTGAAATAATATTTTTAAAGTTTCATCTTTCCCTTATGCATAAAAAAATCTCTGCTAAGCCTGCAAAATCTTGACCTCAAATTTAAGGACATGCCACTTTAATAAATTATATAGAAGGCTTGACTTGTGATCAAGAAAATATTAAGGCTTGGGTTATTATATTTTACATTATTTCTTTACTCATTAAACCTGAAGAGCTTTCATTAAAAATAGAGTAATTCAATTCACTGCCATGTTATTAACAAAACATGATAGACATATTTAAATTCCAATGCTGTGAAGGAGATGACTGGGATAAAGCAAATAGCTGAAATCCAGACAATGTAAAAGAAACATGAAATCTTACATAGAAAGCAAGGCCTTCACTAATTTCACTTAGCCCAAATTTATTTTAATGGGGATTATGTGTTGAAAACAAAAAAAGTTTGCAGAAAAAAAATTAAAATCTGGATTACTCTGGATATTGATGTCTTAAGCAAATACACTTCGGTTTTATAGTCAACTAGAATGAGATGGTGAATTTTGTCAGTGTCTCCCATCCTTGTTGTTCCTTCTGAGGCTGCAGTGCCCTGTTTGCATGATTGAGGAGTTCTCCACCAAGACTGTTACTCAAGCACACAAGTAGGGCTATCGCTCCAATTAACTATTCATGAGCTGTTCCACTGCTCTAGAAAAAGCACTCTGCTCTCAGACAAAAAAAAGTAAAAAATTGCTCGTTAGAAAGCAGCCTGTGAAGGTATTTTTAACTATAACAATGCAGTTTCAGTTAGACACATGCACATTATTTTTTTAAGGAGAAAAAAGAACCGAAGCATTTTCCTCCGGAGCTGAGTGGTTTAAAATTTTAATGAAGAAAGGATTTAAGATTGTATTATAGGAAACAATGTCTCTTTGACAGAAAAGTAGTTAAGATAGGCCTGTAGATCTTTTCCAGCTCTTATTTCTGTGCCCTTTTACCCTAGGCATGCATATGCTTCCACTAAGCCTGAAGACTGGCAGGGAAACAGGGACTGAGTGGTAGCTCCCCCTGGAAGGGAATCTCTGCCACAGTTTCCCTTCACATCCACAACATAACTGCAAAAAACTCCACACTCTGAAGCCAAAACTCCTCCTCCTCTCAAATGGAGCAAAATTTAAATGACTTAACAAGTGGCAATATTATTCTCTTCTGATTCTGCTCAGCAGATGAGGGGAGAGGCAGGGAAGGTGAGGGGTGTGGAATATGGCAAATCTGTCCTGGTCAACCAACACTATCAACCAATGAGTTTCTAAACTCCTGTGTGTTCTGAAGTGCTCTGGTTATTACTGATAGCACAGAAAGATTATACACAGCATTTTTATATTACTGCAGTCCTCAAGAAATTCACACACCTAAAACGATCACTACTACTTGAGCCCATGTCCTTCATTCTCAGTTTTCTGCAATTTCCTTCTCAAAACCACCCAAGAAACCATCTTAGCTGATGCTCTCCCAAGCCGAGATATTTTGGACAAGCTGCAAAAAAAATATTTCCTAGCTTGATGATCAGATTGATGAGTGACACTAAAGCACAACCTGTCAAATTGTTACTGAACTTCACCTACTAAATGACTGTCTACCCAGTTGTTTGAAATGCCTGTAGTTATGTTAGTCCAAATGAGCTTGTTGCTTAAAATACTACTGCAGCCCACACGTTTGTTCCTGGAAGATAACATGATGGAGCCCATCTGAAATACCGTCTGGCATGTTTACCTGTCTCAATTCCTCACTTAATTTTGCAGCATCCTGCCCTGCTGCAAGTTTATCAGAACATTTTCCTGCAACAAAGCATGCAAAGAACCAGAATCTACATGAGGCCATATTACCCCATAAAATGTAATAAATTAAAAACCTTGTTATAACTTGTCAGCACTTTGATGTTAACTTCTTGCTCATGCTTGATCTTAACATTTACCCACCCACATGTCCAGATCTCTGAGGAAGACACTAGGGATTCAATACCTCACCAGATTCCTTCTGTGTATTAATGCTGACAGTCCAGCAACCTTTCTTTCCCTCTCTGTCTCTCATCTCTCCTCTCTCTGTCCTCATAAACAATGCCACCTAAAAATAAAATGATATGTGAGAATAACAAAGGGCAATAGCAAGACTTAGCTCAGCAACAGAGCCAAAGTATGACATTTTCAGCTGCTGCATGCTGCTAACTCCAATCCTGTTAGGGCCAACTTCAAAACTCTCTCAGATTAGATACAAAAACCCACAATTCTGAGCTGCTCCATGGCTTTGTTACAGTTTGCTGCCAGTCTGCAGAGGGGAGCTAACAGAGCAGAGGACAAATGACATGCACAAAGAATAATAATCCTTCCCCGTCACTCAATTCCTTGATTCACCACAAGGAACCTACATGAAATATGGGATGGGTCATCCAGCTACACACTAAAATAGGAATAAAATAAATTAATAAAAACAATTTCTCTCCTGGTATTCCCAGTAAGACAAAATTAGTGTAGAGCTGTGTGATCAGCTCCTTAGTGTACTATGGTATAGTTTATTTATATAGTTACTCTCTTCCTAGATTTTCTAATAACCTTCCAGCTTTTTTGCCTTTCAGCTGAAGGCAATCTCTTAATTTTATGCATCATGAAGCCAAATTGGGTATCAATCCTTAACAATAATTCCCTGAAATCTCTTGGGAGAAGAGAGTGAAAAGACAGGACTAAATATACTTGTAATTTCTTTCTTCCCTCTTATCATTTTACTGGAACATGGAGGGGAGGGAGGGAAAGGAGAAAGTCTAATTTAGTGGTCTGAATGATATATTGGAAGCTCCACATGCTTCCAAGGCTACTTCTAAAGAAAGTTTTATGCATATGCAAGTCTGTTCATGGAAAGGTGCCATATGCTTATAATCATTTATCCTTTATACAATGCATACTTCATGAAATTTGTATAGTCTTTTCTTTTTTTTTTTCCCCTTCCTTCCCTAACAGTGAGATTCACAGATCTGAAAGGATGTTAAATACTAAATCTGTAAAAGTTCATGACAGTCTGTGGCAAAACTCCATTTGAGTTTGGATTAAATATACTTGGTGACATTCCAAACAAGCCCGTCAATACGTGCACAAATGGGACTACTGGTTTCCCAGGGGAGAGATAGCACTTGTTTGCTCTGTGTGTGCTCCATGAAGACATTTGTGTACAAATTGACAAGGATGTTATCCTGATACACAGAATACTTCCTGCAAGTGCTAGGAGTTGAATGTGCCTCCTCAATTGAGAACAAGATCCAACGTCCCATTCAAGAGTTACAAGCACCGATTGTAATTCTGCACAACTTGTGCTGCAAATTTAGGTATGAATTGAAACATGCAAAGTCCTTCTCTTCCCTGTATGTTTACTGCTTTTATACCTAGTTTTCCAGCTATTGGAGGGGACTTCAGATTGCAAACAATTCTTTAGTCTCTTTCCAGCTCTCTATTACAACTAGCGATGAATACATAAAATCTTCCCCAGCCTTTGTTTAGCATCAGTTAATTACTTTAGATTGAATCACCCTTCTGCAGTGTTGTACCGTAATTCAAGCATAATTCAGTATGTTAAGGAGACTAGAAGAGTTACATATCCTTTTCACTTCTAAGCTTTCCCCTCCAGAGATTTTCCCTTGTGACTACCTTAGTTGGTATTCCCTTCCTTATTTCCTCAAGCTTTTCTCTCGAGATTCAGACATTTTCTTCCACTCTTCTGCATGCTAAACACATCCTGAGGTAGGATCTAAATGGCTCACATGTCAGGTATGCAAACTATTTTTCCTTTAAGAGCAGAATTGGCACATTAGGCTATTTCAAACCTAAGTGTATTTGAGACAGAAACTTGCCTTTGAGTTTTATTCTCTTCTACCAGCAATGACATCTTGATAATCCTGGCATGTCATCATGAAATTTGAATGTACTGCACTATAGGTTCATATATGTTTCTACTCAGTTTCTCAAGTTTCTTACAGATTTTTTTTCACCTAAATACAAAACTTGGAGCTTGTTTTTCCTCTCCCCAACTCAGTCAGAAATCATATATACTATGCCTGCACTAAAGTAGAAATACTGTCTTTGGCACTTGTGGTTGTCTGCTGAAGTTTACTTCTGTGTATAACTCAAAGCATTTTATCCCACACCTTTGTTCACACTGAAGTGACCCATAATTCTGAGGTAGCACCTGTTGGGTTTGTATTAACAACTTGATACTTAAGTAAAATCTTTGGAGATGGAGGTGGCAAAACTATCCTGTACTAGCAAATCCTACACTGATGGAACTGAGATTGGTTTCAGTAAATTACACTAATATTTTCACTTTGAAAATTGAAAAAGTAAAGTACAATGAATAGAACAATCTCCAGATATCAAAACATATGCTTAGAAAAGTTAAGATACTAGTTTTGTAGAAAAAAAAAAGAAAGACAACTCCCAGCCCACCACCATTTTCACCCTTTTTAAACATTTCCTCAATTCCCAGCACAGTTCATCTAAAACTGACCTACTCACTGTGGTGGGCACTGCTTTTCAGGCTGCCATGCAGAAAGCAGATATGTAATATTTTTCTATCAATATGCAACATTCACCATAGGGTCAGTTCTTCAAAATTCACATTTTTAAGTGATAAATGTAAATATACTGCTTAGACCAAGGTATGTATGGGGATGTTCAGCTGCCTGGAGAAGAGAAGGTTGTGTGGAGAACTCAGAGCAACTTTTCAGTATCTGAAGAGCCTACAAGGAGCCAGAGAGGGACTCTGTGTTAGGAACTGCTGTGATAGGACAAGGGGTAATGGGCTCAAACAAAAGGAGGGGAAGTGATGCCATCACAACAAGTTTGCAGTGAGCCATGCTAACATACAGCTTATTTGGTCCAGTGCTCTTAAGAGTACTCCACAAAACTTCAAAATCAGAGCACATAGAAACCTGGTTAGCAAAATTTTCCAACTGACCTGTGCAACCCATGAGGGAGGTCAAGTAATTTTTAACATCATCTCTAACCACAAATCAAAGTCATCTAAAGTCTACTGCAGCTTATAGCAACTTAAAAGGCAAGTCCAGAAGCTAAGGAGACCAGGTTGGATGGAGGATCATCAGGATGGCTTGGCACCATAAAATCAAAGAATCATAGAATCAACTGGGTTAGAAAAGACCTCCAAGATCATCAAGCCCAACCCTACCGTGATTACTAGACCATGGCACTAAGTGCCACATCCAGTCTCAGCTTGAAAACCTCCAGGGATGGGGAATCCACCACCTCCCTGGGCAGCACATTCCAATGCCTCTATAACCAGTGGTTCTACATGACCAAGGTATTGTGTGCACACTGAAGGTTGGTTTCCCTTAGTGTCACATGTCCAGACTTAATGTACACATATGTATACAATTAAAATTATTATTAGTAGAACACCAAATATAAATATATACAGGAGATACAGTATCATACAGTTGGTTGGGGTTTTTTTACTGTACAGTATTATTTTGCTTTGAGGTCTCAGAATTAGGAAAATATATTTTTGAAAGTAATTATGGAGACAGGTGGGACACAGCAATATTTTCTTTTTGGTATTGGTTTCCCTGAAGATTAATGTGGACACAAGCCCTTAAATCAACTCAATTCTACACTACTTATAAATTCAATGCTGCCATTTTACTGTATAAATAATGATCAAATTAAGTGGCTATGAAATATGGAGTCTGTTTCCTCCTTTTTTCCCCCCCCTAACCTTCATCTTGAAACAGATCACTAAGGCATCAAAAGATGTCACAAGGGACTTCTTCTGACACGAAAAACAACCAAACCCAGAAGAATTCATCTTCCAGAGGTTTGTGATAGCTACCAGACAACCTGACAGCGAGGTGCTCCCACCTCAGCAGACATAAAATAGATAATAATTAAAAGATTAAGAAAATTAACATATACTAGAAAGGGTCTCATGCTGCCCATTTCAAGGAGGATGGCATAACAGGAAAAATCAACAAGGGAGACTGCTGCAGAGATTTCATGTTCAGGAGGAGATCACAGAATCACAGAATCAACAGGGTTGGAAAAGACCTCCAAAATCATCAAGTCCAACCCTACCGTGGTCACTAGACCATGGCACTAAGTGCCACATCCAGTCTCAGCTTGAAAACCTCCAGGGATGGGGAATCCACCACCTCCCTGGGCAGCACATTCCAATGCCTGAGCACTCTCTCTGTAAAAGATCTCTTCCTAATCTCCAACCTAACCCTTCCCTGGCAGAGCTTGAGTCTGTGCCCTCTTGTCCTGCTGCTGGTTGCCTGGGAGAAGAGACCAACCCCCACCTGACTCCAACCTCCTGTCAGGGAGTTGCAGAGGGTGAGAAGGTCTCCCCTGAGCCTCCTCTTCTCCAGGCTGAACACCCGCAGCTCCCTCAGCCTCTCCTCATGGCACTTGTGCTCCAGTCCCTTCACCAGCCTCGTTGCTCTTCTCTGGACCTGCTCCAGCCCCTCAATGTCCCTCCTGAGCTGAGGGGCCCAGGACTGAGCACAGGATTCAAGGTGTGGCCTCACCAGCACCGAGTCCAGGGGCAGAATCACCTCCCTGGTCCTGCTGACCACACTGTTCTGATCCAGGCCAGGATGCCATTGGCCTTCCCGGATCCCTGAGCACACTGCTGGCTCATGTTCAGCTTTCTATTTACCCAAACTCTCAGGTCCCTTTCTGCCTTATTCTCTCCAGCCACTCTGGAGATGCTGCAACATCAGTCCTCAACAATCAGAACTGACCCAAACAGAAAAAAACCCTGACTAAATTCTGAAAACATACACTTTTTCATGCTTCATCATTTATTTTTCACAAATTATTCTGTCTCCCTATATTCCTCCTATAATGGAAACTTTGAATTCAAATACAAATACAGCCCAGATGCTGTAGAAACTCATCTCATTCAGCACTCCCTACCAACATGTTCCTGGAGATACAGAAAGCAAGACTAGAAAGTCAAACTGTATGTCAGGCAACAGTTTTCCCCTGCGAAGCACTTGTAAATTCCAAGGGAATGACATTCCTCCATGTGAAATGGATATGTTTTCCGTTATCGGTCCTGAGAGATGGGACAAGTCATTGGTTTAGTTAAGAATAGAAACAGAATCCCAAATCGTCCATTCTACAACCACATTAGAAATATTCTGAAAGGATCCTTATTTCTATTCATCAGCCGAAGAAGTTGACAGATAAGTCTCAAGCTCATTTCACTGAAATCTCCAGGGACATTTCCATTTCTGGTTTATGGTGATGTGAATTTGCTCTGCCTCTACTTAGGCTACTCTGGTTTTTGAGCCTCAGAATTTAAAAGTTATTGATTATAATCAAATTGAATATTCAATTGAAACATGGAAGATTTTACTTTTACAGGGACTGTTAGCACAAGCAAACCCAGAGCTCTGTCTCTTCAGCCACTGCTTCCAGTACAGTGATCCTGCCATGGCACCACAGAGGAGACCAGTGAAACTCTAAGTGTATAACCTCAGATATATAATCCAGCAGCTGGATGTGCACGAAAATCTCCAAGTCCAGGTGAGGACCATGTTCCTATTATTAGCTGAATACCCCGAAGATCACAAGAGGAAAACCTCTTCAGCAGTTCCGTTGCATCCAGATAGAATGAGAGACCAATTTAACTACCATTACCTTAAAGGACCAAAGAGCATAGCAGGTTGAAAACCAAAATAAAACACAGAAGCACTTAAATTCAGAGGCTTATACAACAGTATTTATGAAGGGTTATATCCATCCACCCAAATCCAGAGAGGATGCTTGTCAATCTAACAGGAGTCACAATCCATAAATGGTAAGAGTATTATCAAAGAGTAAAAGAATTATACAAAATAACTTGATATGAGAATAAAAAATACAACTTAAATATACAGAATCAATTTCATCGAATTAAGCAAGTTGTGAGCACTTATTTAAGCCTTGTTCTCATAGTCTTTAAGTAAGATCTGAGTCTCACCAAGAGACACAATATAATTCCTACTGAAATTCACTTGGTGACTGATGTAGCACTCCAGACCAGCTACTGAACTGCTTACAAAAGTCCTTCCCTAACACCAACCCTCAAAGTTTTAGCCACAAAGCCAGAGCAAAAACATGACTAACATCCAAGCAAGCAGCCAGGAGGCACACACACTCCTGACAGAAATTTTAGCCTCACAAAAGTGCATTTTTGTTTTGCAATTAGGTAAATTAAGCTTAAATATATTGAGTATTAGTGAACGACACATACTTCCTCCCCCCTCGTCCCCCCTAAACCTACAAGATCACGGGAGTAAAGATCAATTTTTTAACTGAAATTTCAGTTATATTCCCTCATTCATACTGCAATATCTTCCAGTTCAGAGTTGGAGAATGAAGAAACAAACCAACACAATAAAACCCCAAAACAAAACAAAAAACTGCAACACGAAATTACTTCAGGGTATTCTTTAAAACACATTTCATTGTTACTCGAAGCTAGGGAATAGTTAAGCAGTGATTATAATTTACAGTATGAAGAAAGGAACTGTAATAACTGTGCATCTGGGCAGTGGACTGAAGTGGCAGAGAAGATGTTTTATTCCATCTCTTCCACACTCCTCAAGGACACAGCAGCTGGCATTGGAGCAAGCAGCAAGGTAGTCACTCGCAGTGTGACAGAACTTAAACGTGACCTGCATCTAAGTCTTAATAAAATGTATTTAATACGTATGTATAAATATACACACCATATCATAGAATCATAGAATTTTAGGGGTTGGAATGGACCTTAAAGATCATCCAGCCCCAACCCCTGCCCTGGGCAGGGACACCTCCCACCAGAGCAGGTTGCTCAAGGCTCAGCCAACCTGGCTGTGAACACTGCCAGGGTTGGGGCAGCCACAGCCTCCCTGGGCAACCTGGGCCAGGGTCTCACCACACTCACAGGGAAAACCTTTTCCTAATCTCTAGCCTAAATTTCCCTCTTTCAATTTGTACCCACTGTCCCTTGTCCTGTCCCTGCAGCTCCTAACACAGATCCCTCTGCAGCTTCCCTGGAGCCCCTTCAGGTACTTCAAGGTGCTCTGAGGTCTCCCCACAACCTTCTCTTCTCCAGGCTCAACAGCCCCAACTCCCTCAGCCTGTCCTCACAGGGGAGATGCTCCAGTCTTCATAGCAACTTGGTGGCCTCCTCTGGACTTGCTCCAACAGTTCCATGCCCTTCTTATGCTGAGGACACCAGAACTGTGTGCAGTATTCCAGGTGGGTCTGACCAGAGCAGAGTAGAGGGGAAGAATCACCTCTTTTGACCTGCTGCCCACACTCCTGTGGAAAAACAAAGTGAAGGGAAAACACTGCTTTGCCTGTTTTCATATTGCCTACAACTGACTCTTTGAAAACCAATATTGTCATGGTTTAGTGTACAGACTTTGAACTGACCATGGAGTCAGAGATGGTGCTTTTTCCCATGGAGGGAAAATTGACTCAAACCCACCTCCTAAAAGTAGTGTTTGCATGGACCCAAGAGTGGTTTGCAGTGTTTGGCAGCAGAATTCCCTCCGTTTCAGCTACACTGAGCAAGATGCAGATAAGAGTTGATCAAAGTCCAATCTTCTCCCTTCCTCCCTCTGCACAGATGCTCACTCTTGCTGTTGTGAACTGCTGCACCTGAGCTGAGATGAAGGACACTTGAATTCCACCTCACCTCTGCAAAAACCTTGCTGCTATGCAGACTGAACAGGAAGGGAAGGTCCCAACCCAAACACAAAGGGACCAGGACTGGCAACAAAATGATATTTACTTGAAGGTGCTGAGATGCAATGAATGGATGTAAACACAGTATTACAAGAGGGGCAAGATGAAAATGTGCCAGCTGCAGAATAAAGGAGGAGACAGACTATTGGGAAGAGAGGCAAAAAGCTCTGCATCAATATGGGTGGAAATACAGGTTTTTTAGCACATAGTACGAGCTTAGGCAGAGAGGTGAATACTCCAGGACATTATGAACATCTCCCTGCATCTTACTACTGCTTAGAGCCTCTTTCTACAGCAAGTCTGTAAGCAAAAGTAGAAAGGTCCATTTTTAAGGTTCAATCAGCCACATAGATGGCAACACTGCTCCATGAAATGGAACTCATTTCCATCCCCTTTCTTAAGAGGTCTCAGAAGTACTTGTGACCGTATAGCTTTGTGTGACTACGCAACCTCATCTACTACAACTCTGCTTTGTGCACAGGCTTTGAACCATTACCTGGCCAGCAAATTTAGAGGAGCAAATTCAAGCATACTCTATAACCAAAAAAGAGCTATCATTAGGAAGGAGACTGTGCCTCCTTCATTTCAGGAACCTGAAGAAGGCTGTATAGTTTTGGCATAAAACGACCGATCTGATTTAAGAAAGTACAATGTCACCACGAAGAACTGAAATTATCACAACTTTTCCACATGCTATATTATAATACTTTTCATGCAAACACAGCCTTTTGCCAAAGATTTCTCTCGCTTTGAACTGTGAAAAGACTCAAAAAAGCTAAGCTAGCCAATAGCCTACATTTTAAGGCAATTTGCAAACTGTGCATCAAGTTCATTAATCCTGACAATATAACAAACAACACAGCCTTTGAGTAGCCACGGTGATTACAATATTTTGGCAATTAAATTCCATTTACATACTTGGAAACTGTTTACAGAAAACAGTACTTACACCTTTACACATGTGGAGCAATTGTAAATACACGGAGTCAAGAAGAATTTATGGTTTGCTTACAGCACCCCAAACTGTTTGAATTCTTTTGGACTGCACTTTCCCCAGCTTTGCCATGTATGTAAAATGAGAGGCAAGAAGAGAGGCCAGAACAAACACAGTATCCACCACAAAGGCAGCACTGGGAAGGGGATGCACACAGCTCCTGAACATCAGAGCACACGAACAGTTCCTGCTGTGCAGCCACATGACCCAACATCAGATGGTAATAATTACAAGGTCCTCATTTCATGTCCACAGATGTGGCCACACTTGCAAGGAAGAAATGAAGGGGAAGGGCGATGGCAGCTGGAAGAGAAAAGACCACTGCCTCCTTCCAAAGCAAATTCAGCTTGCCCATTTCCCCCTCTCCTCTTGAAAGTTTGCAAAGGCTGCCTTGTCCTTACAAGGAATGATCTGTCTAACCCATCGATAAAAATCTCGGAAAAAAAAGATTCAGACCTGCTAATGCTCAGATTTATAAGTAGAAGTCTAAGCATCTTTTAAACATTCAGAAATACTAGGGTCTATTGGATTTCTGTGTCTGTACTTTAAGTATTATGAAATATAAATTAAGTTCACAATCTAGTATTTTTGTCATGGGAATGGTTCTCAAGTTCCTAGGCTTAGCAGATGGTCGATAACAGATTTCACTATTTCCTGTTTTTCCCCCATTTTCTTGGATTTCAGCAACAGAATAGATCTTTTCCTAAGCAATCTGTTCAGTCTGATTGCATGTCTTTTCTGAATTATATCCAGTACTTATTTTTCTTTTGTAGTTTCCCCCCCACCCCACCCCACGTCGCTTCTCTGTACACCAAGAGTTTTCTTTTTGGTTTGTAGTTACTGGACAAGAATAAAAGCAAATCTCAGCTGAAGCAGACAAAATGCATATTAACTTCCATGCTGCTTTTCTCAAGTTGTTTCTATTATGCAAATGATTCCCAACGAGGCACACACACGCACACACTTCCTAACCTGTTCTTTTTGTCTTTACAGCATCATAACTCTCTTCTCTGTGTCTCAGTTCCACCACATTGTCCAACTTTCAGGATAGAGTTACTCCTAACGACCTCCACACACTCATTACAGATAAGTGCCCTGTTCCTGTGTAAGTAATTTCAAAATGCTCTAATTCAGAACAAATCTACCTACTGAAAGTACCTCCACCCACAGAGAGAGGACTGAGATGCTTTCCCTGCCTTTCACCACCTTCCCTCCACGTCAAGGTACATCTCCACTCGGAGGTTCGCTCTGACGCAGCAGATGTTCCCCACTATGCAATCGAGATGTGATGGGAGAGGAACACGTTCAGCAGATTTATAAAAAGTTTGAATTGCTCTTGAGAGCAGAGTCATCCACTGGCCTCCCTGCTGCCATAAAGGGAAATGCTTACAGCACAGCCACACGAGAGGAAAATCCCAGGTTCGCTAGCTCTTTAAGCCAATGCAATAAATCAAGAGTTACGTAACTTCTTCCCC
>NW_008669052.1:49921-52029 GCF_000695815.1 Acanthisitta chloris
TAATTATTAAGTCTGAAAAAATAAAATGATGTTTCCACGGTTTTTACTAGCTCTCAGGCTGAAACATGGAGGCCTTCAGAAGGAAGGTGCTGTGGGGAACCAGGAAAATTAAAAGAGGCAGCAAATTGCCAGCAGGAAGGAGGAGATGCACAGCACTAAGAGTTGACAACAATGCAAAGAAGAGCATGGGGTTTTATCTGAAATGCTTCTCTTAGACTGCTTACAAACAATCTTGGGGACCTGTCTCCCTCATTGGGGTGACACTCTGAACATGAAGAAAGTCTGCTAGACGGCTCTCTGGGTTTCAGAGGAGCTGATCGAGTCTGGATCGGGTGCTCACTCTTGTCATTAGGGCACATGGCACAGGGATCCTTGGGGTGGGTGCTGCACCCACACCAGACATGTCTCTCCTGGCCCTGCACTCCTCATACCACCCTGAAGGGGCTCGTGGGTCTCTGCTGGTACATGCAAGTCACACACAAGGTCATCTCCAGCCACTCCTGCTCTCTGAGCACAGATGGATGCACTCCAAGAGCACAAGACTATTTCTGGCCGACCATGTCGGGCTGCTGTTGCCTGTCCCAGCCGAGATGAGCCCACAGCCCTTTTTACTGCCAACCCCAGGAACAGGTGCTGCTCCTAAGGAGAACCAGTGGCAACTCTCTCTGCCAGCACCGAGGGGCTTTGTGCCCTCTTCCTGGCAAGGACAAACTTCAGCAGTGCAACACTAGACCTCCATCTAGGGAACATCAGAAACCTTGAGGGTCTGTTTCTTGGATCAGAGGAACTGTAATCTTTTTATAACTACTTAAATGATGTCATATGCTCATTAGCTTTCCAGACTCTATTTGGAAGGCATTTTTTTTATTCTCATTCCTTTTTTTTTCTTGACTGCTTAGTTTCTATTCAGCACGAGTGCTCTGCTCTGAAAATTCTGCCAAAGGTTTTCCACATTCCCCGCACAGCCCTGTAACTGCATTGCAGAAAAATAAGACTCATATATACACATTCAACCTTGCTCCTCCAACGTCTGTAAAAGTTTCGTCTTTTTAATTCAAGTTCCTACTGGAAAAAAATAAGTTGACAATCTACCCAGAAATACAATTCTGCATGTTCTTGCAGCGAGCCAAAACCACAGAATTTACTACCACAGAAAACAGAGAAGTAGAATGAATGAAATTAATTTCTCATTTTTTCCCACCAATCACTGCTAGGTCATTGCAGTAATCCAGAAAAAGAATTCTGAAATTCAGACTGAAGCACTAGATTCAGCTACACTGCTTCAGTGCATAAGAAGTTCCTACTCACATTTTTCAGCCTTTGAAAAATTAAAAGCAATTACGAAATGATACAGAAATTACCTTGTTCAGTCTGGGATTAAAAGTTTGAATCCTAGGAAAAACAGTAATACCGCCATCACTAAACTATTCTGAAATCCTCTCTAAATTCCTTTGAGATGGTTGTAGGGTTGTTCAGGATGAGCCTGAACTGTTTTCTCATGTGGTTTGCAAGTTGCATTGAGACAAAATAGAACACAAACACACCCTAACAGTTTTGGCCATAACTGAATTGTCCAAGCTGTGCTGGAGTGAACTTTTTTGGGGGCATTTCTTAATCAGTGAAACAGATCTTTCTCTCACTGAATTGTAATGAATGACAACAACGAATTTCATCTTTCCCCTATCTGTACCAGAATGAAGGAAACCACCAGACAGTTTGTCTTTCTGTTATAGCACTGAAGTTCTTCCATGCACAGCAGAACTGAGCACAAAACGGGATGAGACACCATGGTTTGTGCTGTCGTCCACCTCACAAGCCAAACCCTTCCACAATTTCCCAACCACTACGTTAAAACTCATCAAATATTTTCATCTTAAGACTCCCCATCAAAGACCTGTTTCTAACACGGCACTTCTGATGATGAGAAGACTTTTAATCACCAGGTTAAATGCACACACAACCCAAGCTATATGCACTTGTCCTTGTGCCAGCACTGCTGCTCTTCACCTGAAAAAAAGGCCCACAAAACTTTTTAGAACAGTCCTTGCTCCCTCTAAAAGTTTCATTTAAAAACAAAACCACCCCTCCACATCCACACCATGCATTCC
>NW_008669052.1:52053-59851 GCF_000695815.1 Acanthisitta chloris
AGATTATTACCTGCTTTATTAGCCTCAAGGCATAAGAGGAGTGATCTTCTGAACTCGCAAGTAGGACTGGCTCTCTGGAGTGCTGAATGCTGTTATTAAACATCCTACAGCCCCTACAACATGGATCTTTTTATTTGTTTGCAGAATGTTACTTGCATGTGGTCTAATGGTGTCCCAAGTTCATTCTTCTCCACATTTTCATAAAAATAGCACTGCTCTACTAAAATGTGCTCCCTTAGCACACTTTCAAGGATTATCATCACCACACAAAAGGATCAGAGTTATGTACAGACACTGAAAACCTAATTTTAGAAGTGGGACAAGGCTCCAATGTAGGAAATGCAAGATCATGCATTTAGTTGTTCTTGACTCTTAGTTGTTGCCATAAGCTTGGGCAGAAGAAAATGACAGAAAACAAAGACCAGTTATTATCTAATAAGAATTCTCTTATTAAATGGGCACAAACCATTTGTATCGCCCCATGAGACAGTTTTAATCCAACACATCTATTCTTTATTCCTCTCTAGTTGGAAGTCATATATTTTCAGTTTGCCATCCTGCCAAAGGCTTCCCTGAAATTTTATCTTAGTCTGGTATGATTACTTTTGGCAAACACTTGATTTCAATTACTTTGCATCTACCTATTTTTCCAATTAATGTTATTCTAGTGCTTTGCACATAATGGACTTCAGGTTTGTAGGCTTGCAGTTATGTGGATCAACACTTTCTGTTTCTCAAAGTTTAATATTTCATGGGAAAGGTTTTGCATATTTGCTAGTGAAATGAGCCTTGAGAGGAATGTGAAACCACCTCCTCCTCCAACGTGGGACTGAATCAGAAAAGGAATGGGTCCATTCAAGGACTCCACCAGCAAAGAGCCCTAAAGTTTTGTCAGGACACAAATGGAAGAGTTCTAGGAATAACCCCAGCTCTATCTTATTATTCCTTCAAAGATAAATTTCATCCTGAGGAACTTCTGCCTTCATATAAATTCAGTAATAAAGACCTTCTTTGGAGGCTACCTAAATGCATACACATACAATAGCTTAATTTGCAACTGCTACAAGAGCAAGAAACACAACTATTTATTAATTCTGTTCTCTAGTGAAGGAAGAGGTGTGATTCACACAGGAATCACTTCTAAGGTAGACACATATTTTTTCCTCTGTCTTCCCACCTTTCCCCCATGTAAACAAATATATAACATACCGCGGTCTGAAATTAGAATGAAAACCTATTGTAGGGAAAAAAAAATCTTCTATACAAACAGCTCACGTGTCTTTCAAGAGATCTGCATGTTACGCTCAGGAATAGATGCAGTAAAAGATTCTACCCCTTGACTGACCAAATAAACTCATGTCCAAGACGTGTTTACAGCACTTTTAAAACACTCTAACAATTGAATTTCGACAATGGAAGTACATGAGGTGTAGTATATGAACATCAAACTGATCAGTTTTAGGTAAACAGCTCACGTGTCTTTCAAGAGATCTGCATGTTACGCTCAGGAATAGATGCAGTAAAAGATTCTACCCCTTGACTGACCAAATAAACTCATGTCCAAGACGTGTTTACAGCACTTTTAAAACACTCTAACAATTGAATTTCGACAATGGAAGTACATGAGGTGTAGTATATGAACATCAAACTGATCAGTTTTAGGTTCCCGAGGATGAAAAGTGGAACCACTTTCTTGCTTAAAATGAAAGTATTATCACTTCCTCTTTGGCACAGGATTTTCTTCTTCATATGATAAAAAAAGGTCTATGTTAGAAAAAAAATGCTGAAATTAGATAAGACCCTTGCAAAAATTAAACAGGAATACAACAACTGGCTAGGAAGAAAGATGCTGTTGAAGCACTAATAGGCTGCAAAACTTCCCCAAAGTCATTAATGTCTCTATCAAGCCAAGAAAATTTGTAGATTCAGTGGGTATAAAAAGCTGCATTACCTCACTCAGAAGCAATGAAAGCATGAATAAATTTGAGTGAAAGCAACCTCCTCAGCATAGCCAACTTGGTGAACTTCAGCCTCAGATTTTCATCGTTGGCTGCAAGGACAGAAAGCAGCCAAGTCTGGCTGTGTGATACACAGTCCAAGCAGCACAGCTCAAGCTTTATGACTGCTTTGAGACAAGTGGCACTAAGCAAGTTCCTTTCTAAGAAAGGGAAAGGACAGTGGCTCATGGTAAATTTCAAGACAAAAAAAAAAAAATCCTATATAGCAGAGATTTTATATATGTGTTCTCTGTACCTTGAAAGCCTTTGGGGTTTTATACCAGCCCGATAGGAGAATGCTATGCCTCAATTTCTACAAACCAGGAGCTACTTCCTGAACTATTCAGAGCAAATGTTTATTGGGAAAGTTTCTGCAATGATCAGGAAAAAAAAAAAGCAGCAAATCCAAACTGAATTCACGAATCCCAAACAATTCCTGGAGAGGCATGTTCCCCCCCTCCCTCAACTTTTTTTTTTTATAACTGGATTTGTAATGGGGCCATTTGGCATTTTTTAGTATGAAATATTATAATCAGTTCCTTCTCTCTGTCGTACGCCACTGTCACCCTGATGTATTTTTCTCACAGAACCATCACTTTTGGGACTACTCTATCATAAGAGCCACCACATTACATTTGACAATCTGTACTAGATAAAGTGAAGGGCATCCAAACAGGGACAAGGTCATTCAGACTTCTGAATCTTTATGGAGAGCATTTAAATTGTGCGTTAAGTATAAAAAACATGTACTGAAAAAAAAGATCAAGATTGCATGAAAAGTGCTTTAAGTTGGTATGATTTGGGATAAAATTAGCAGGAATAGTATCTCTGCCAAGTGCTATAAAATGATGATGCAATAATTTTACCCTTTCAAGTTAGCACATGTATGGAAGTGATTAAAATGTTTCCTTTTTAAAACTGAAAAAGAAAACTGCAACAGAGAATATTAAACAACTCCTTGAGGTTTAGGCATGGAAAGGAGCAGCAACCACTCAAATTTAACAGACTTAGGTCTGTTGTTTTTTTTCTTGATTGAAATCCACAGTCAACTGTTTCGCACCAAAATGAGTATGGCATGAGATGAGATGCATTTTGTGGTTGCACCTCCAGTATCCATAAATTCTGCAGCTGAGGATTGAGTTGGCCAACCAGAATGACACCAGGCTGAAGGCAAAAGCTGTGGCACAAACCATGTGACACACAAAGCAGCACTGCTGAAAATATTAACACTCTCCACACCTTCTCCCCAGTTGCTTACACACCAATTCCAGGCATTTCACTAATAAGGAAAATCAAATGAAAATTTTTGCTCTAGAGAAGCATTGACAGAAACAGGGAGAGAAAAAAGGTGTGATAATTCACATCCTCCAAATATTAAAGCTACAGGTTCTACCCCTCCTAAACAGGTTGTGAGATACACAGGACATTTTCCATGAAACCTCATTTTCTGTTTTACATATGCAGATGACTCAGTTGCTCACTTGATCTTGCACACAGACAGATCTGCAGGCTAATTCTTTGCATCACAGGGGCACCAAGAAGAGTCTGTGATCCAACTGTGGTGGACAATGGATGTCACCAAATAAGCAGCTAGCAAATAAATGAAAAGAATTATGCTATAGAAATGGAAGTGCTCAGCTTTGAAGACACAATGCTCTAAGACCTCCCACAGCCTGCAACAAGTTTCTAAATGCATGGGTTGTTTGCAAAAAATAAGCAACTGAGATGGTGCACTAGTCATCAGCAATTGTCTACAGAGAATCACCACCACTGTCTGGTCACACAGGCATGAGACAACACTCAGCTAAACTGCATCTTTACTGCTGCCTATAATAAAATACTAGGGGACAGTTTACAGGTGCCCACTGATGATTACATCCCCTGAGCACTCAAATTTCTGCAACTATCCATACCCAGACAATACCAAGCTGCTTAGTGCTCATCCAAACCCAACTGGGAATCCCAGACACTCAATACAGGGTCCTGCCAATCCAGTAAGTCTCTTCAGATTTGGCAAGACTTCTTCCAGTAAGCAAAGTGTTGGTATTGCCAATGGTCAAGCTGTGAGAGATAGGGAACCAGCCCTGAATTAGCCAGAGCGGGACTCCAATCCACAGTTCTACTCTGGAAAATAACAGCCCAGGCTTTGGGTAAACACAAGGTTGGTACCAAATTTCAGGCTGCACTGAAACATAAAGAATACAACAATATAACAAGTGACAGCACAAAAAAAAAAAAAGAAAAAATTGGAAATTCATGAGGAAAAATAATGATGCTGGCCAATCTTCCCCACATGACATGGTTGATGAACAAAACTGACAGCATTAATAGAAAGGCCAGAAAAACCCAAAAAGAACAGACTCATTGCTAGCTAAGTTGTTAACAACTGGATACAGAGGACAGACAGGCTGAACAGAAAGCAGCAGATTACTCAGTAGCAGAATGAGAGGTTTGTATCATGGGAGGATGATAAATAATTTCCAGCCAATTGGTGGTTTAAGCATCCTCCTAATTTAGGCCTATTAGGGATATGCATATTGAGATCAGCACGTCTGACTAGGCTGTAACAAGCTCAGATTCATGAGCTTGAGGAAGAAATCTGCCCCAAAGACCATAGTTTTAGAAGAAGTTTTGGGAAAAGCCCATAAAAAAAAAAAAAAAAAAAAAAAAGTAACTAAAGGCTTCAAGGCTGTTGAAGACACACACACAATATCTCTTACTGATGGAGACTGAGTATAACTGACGAAAGTTCATGCATAAATATGGACTCGCGGATTCTGTAAAATGCATTCTCTTATTCTTCAAGACACTTTTAACTTAGATTATCAGTGTACAAAGCAGAGAGAGCACTCATTATACAAGAGGCTAATAATAGGTTGCCATCACCACGAGCAGCTGCAGGTGAGGGAGCATCACTGCATGCCACCACATCTGGCTCTCCAGGACTCGGGTCTGGGCTTGGCACTGCACTCTGCTTACTCTCAACTCACAACTATTTCTCTGGATATTTGATTAGCAATGAATTTAAAGACTGGGAGAGGACACAGCATTAATGTGGCAGTGGTCAGCCCACTCAAACAAACGTATTTGTCATTTGATACTCGTGTAGAAAGCAGTGCCACCCATGTAACCACTTCTCTCTCCGTCTCTCCTTTTGCAGCTGTCTTTTTTTAGGGTGGCTAAAATGGGCAACAGCAACTCAAACGGAGCTCACCACGAACTGTGGTGACCAGATACTGGTAATCTCACCCTCTGCAACTCCCTGACAGGAGGTTGGAGTCAGGTGGGGGTTGGTCTCTTCTCCCAGGCAACCAGCAGCAGGACAAGAGGGCACAGACTCAAGCTCTGCCAGGGGAGGGTTAGGATGGATATTAGGAAGATGTTTTTTTGTGGAGAGAGTGCTCAGGCATTGGAATGTGCTGCCCAGGGAGGTGGTGGATTCCCCATCCCTGGAGGTTTTGAAGGTGAGACTGGATGTGGCACTTAGTGCCATGGTCTAGTGGCCACGGTAGGGTTGGACTTGATGATCTTGGAGGTCTTCTCCAACCTGGTTGATTCTATGACTCTATGATATGATTTAGATGTATTTGTTTAGAATCCTCAATCATGAAATGACTGAAAGCAAATTAACATGCAATACACAATACAAACTTCCACCAGTGAATGCATTGGTCGGAGAGGTGCAGAAAAGAATTATTTGAGGATTGAAGATAGTAGAAAATTTAAAAATAGGTCACTTTGCTTTTATTAAGAGAAACTGTGCATACTGAAAAGACTTTTAAAGAGCTTTTAACCAAGCATCCGTGACCAAATCAGGAGAAAAGCTTTTAACAGGCAGGGGTAATAAACCACAGGCACAAGCTGGAAAGAGAAGCTTGCAGATCCTCTATTTTTTATTAGACTCTAAAAAAGACATGATCTCATCTGTAAGATACCTCAGCTAAAGAAGTTGTGTTTTTGTTAAGCATGCAGTTCTGAGCTCAGTGCTGCAGTGGTGGGGTCAGAGGGCTCAATTCCGTGTCCAGGATGCAAAGACCAACTGTCAGGCTGCAAACTCCTCCTGCTGGCAGCCTGGGCTTCGAGCTCACCATATCCCTTCAGAAGGCTCAAGCCCCCTGGACTCATAGCCTTGTTTAAATGTTAGAATAAAATCTCAGCTACTTCACCTTAATCAGCTAACATGATGGAAGCAACAGTTTCTTTCTGGCTTAAGTTGTATGCATTGAATAATTTTCTTGGCGAAATAAAAAAAACAGGCAAAAATAAAAAAAAGATAATTCCCAATTTATTATTTACTTCATTTCTAGCCACAAGATGAATAAAGTCAAATGAATGCTATTCCCACAGTCCCTACACTTGAAGAAAGCATATTACAGGACCATATTCAATGCTAATTTAATATTCATATGACTGACCCTTTGTAAGCTACAGAACATATTTATGCAGAGAAAAAAAAATTTCTCTAAACTTTCATTATTTCTCAGTTTTTCAAAGGCAGCATTAAGAAACTTGCTAGAAATGAGCTCATTTCACAATGCTAAAAATCAACTGAGCAAAGTCTCCCCATGTCTCTCCTAACAGTTAAAATACGATTTAAATATTTAGATGTAAATACCTTAAAAACTTACACTGTACTATCTCTTCCCGATTTTCTCCCGATTCCCCAGGATGCCACAGTGATGTTTCAGAGGAGTAAGACACTGTCACACAGAGGAAGTTGCTTCAGTGAAAAATGCTCCACGTACGTGCGACAGCTCTCGATGCTTCACCGACATTTCACACAGTCAAAGCAATCAGCAGCTTCCACTCACCCATATGAGGATCCTGTTTCTAAACACCTTCTCCTTCAATGCAATCAATATACCAATATTAACCCATCCATAATAGACGTCCAAGTAAGAATCCACAAGATTTTCACAAAAACTCTTCTCCCTTGGTCTGCCAGCAGCTCTGCAAGCTACAGCAGGTTAAAATCTTTCCCTGCATGGCTGAGATTACTTGCTGATGCTCCAACACCAACCCAAACTTGCAGCCAGTGTATTTGCTGCTGTAAAATGAATATTTAATTGCTAATTTTAATTTAAAACTAACACATCCTTAAAATAAAACAATCTACATGCATTAAATAACTGTAGTACAGTCTCAAAAGCCTCGTTTAGGAAAAAAAAATAAACCTTGAACCCAACAACTCAACTTCCTGTGGGCACCACAAACAACATCACTCACCAGCAGCTAAAAAAATACGACTCCTCAAAACTGAATTCTTCAATTAAACCTCAGTTCCACATGGCACAGGTGGAAACCTGAGAAGTGTTTGATGAAATTAGGAAATTGTCTCCTGCAGTGCACTCCTTCCATTCAGCAGAAAGCAAGTCAGAGAAGCATCAAAGAATCATAGAATTTAGGGGTTGGAATGGGCCTTACAGATCCTCCAGCCCCAACCCCTGCCCTGGGCAGGGACACCTCCCACCAGAGCAGGTTGCTCAAGGCTCAGCCAACCTGGCTGTGAACACTGCCAGGGTTGGGGCAGCCACAGCCTCCCTGGGCAACCTGGGACAGGGTCTCACCACACTCACAGGAAAAAACGTTTTTCTAATATCCAACCTAAACTTTCCCTCCTTCAGTTTGAGTCCATTACCCCTTGTCCTGTCCCTGCAGCTCCTAACACAGAGTCCCTCTCCAGCTTTCCTGGAGCCCCTTCAGGTACTTCAAGGTGCTCTGAGGTCTCCCCACAACCTTCTCTTCTCCAGCCTCAACAGCCCCAACTCCCTCAGCCTGTCCTCACAGGGGAGATGCTCCAG